>NW_023494377.1:818706-1025592 GCF_011100635.1 Trichosurus vulpecula
TCAACACGGTGAGAGCCCATCCACCCCCTTCTCTCCGTTCACATGGTCATCATCCCAGTTCAGGTACTTATCATCTCTCCCCTGAAATACTGTGAAGGCCTCCTAATTGGCCATCTGGTTAGTCTATCCCCTCTCGATTGCTGAGGCTAATCTGTGTAACATTGGTTTCAACTGCTCTTTAAATATTTGATAGAATTTACTTGTAAATTTATAGAGCAATTTCAGTTCTGTAGAATGCTCCACAGATTAACTCATTTGTCTTAACTCTGTAAAGAAAGTACTATTCTTAACCCCATTTCATAGATGAGAAAACTAATGCACAGAACAGGTAAGTGTCTTGCCAAGGGAAACCCAATATCTGAGGGAGGATTCAAACTCCCATTTTCTGACTTAAAACCCAGCTCACTATCCACTGCAGAAGTCATCAAAACTGGCTGGTATTGGTTAAAAAAAACCAGAGAAATAGATAACTGAAAAAAAAAAACTAGACATGGGAGAATTAAACAATGGAACTCAACGTTCAATAAATCAGAAAACGTAAATTGCATAGAACAGAATTCCCCATTTATTAAAAACTACCAGGAAAACTGGAAAGCAGTCTGGCAGAAAATTAGGCTTAGACCGATACCTTATGCCATACTCCACAATAAATTCAAAATAAATACCTGACCTTAATATTAAAGATCATACCATAAAAAAATGAGAAGAGCAGATCATTTACCTTTCACAGCTACAGGTAGGACATGTATTCTTAACCAAACATGGGAGAGAGGCAATTACAACATAAAATGAATAACCTGATTAAATGAAACCAAAAAGTTTCTGCAAGAAAAAATTAATGCACCAAGATAAGAAAGGAAGTGATCAAAAAGGGAGAAAAAAAATATTTGTATCAAATTTCTCTGATAAGGCTTTGGTATCCAAAATATATAAACAAGTAAGATATAAGACCAAAAGCCATTCCCTAATAGATGAGTGATCCAAGGATATAAACAATTCTCAAGAGAATTGTAAACAATTAACATATATGCGTAAAAGAATGCTCCAAATCGCCAATGATAATAAAAGAAATGTAAATTAAAGCAACTTTGAGGTTTTACCTCATACCTAGCAAATTAGCAAAAATGACAAAAGATGGCAATAGTCAGTGTTGGAGGGACTGTTGGAAGACTGGCACACTAGTGCATTGTAGGTGGAGCTGTGAATCAGTACAACCATTTTGGAAAGCAATTTGGAATTATGCAAAGTGATTAAAATGTCCATATCTTTTGACCCAGAAATTCCATTACTTAGGCACATACCCCAAGGAGGTCATACACAAGAAGAAAGTCCCCATATATGCAAAATATTCACTTTTTGTGAGACCAAAGAATTGAAAACAAAGTAGATGTGTCCACTAATTAGGGAACAGCTAAACAAACTGTGGTACATGAATGTAATGGAACAATACTGTGCTATGAGAAACAGCCAAAATGTTGAATACAGAGAAGTATGGAAAGATTTACACAAATTGATACAGAATGAAGTAAGCAGAGCCAAGAAAACAATATACATAATGATAACAATGTAAACGGAAAGAACCACCAAAAAAAAGTCAAAAGCAAATGTTACAAAGTTACAAAGAACAAGTGTGGTTCAAAAGAAGAGATATCTTTTGTATCCCTTTCCAGAGGTGGGTATGGCCATGGTACATTGTATACATTTTTAGACTTTTGATGCACTGATCGTTTTTTGCTGATTTTTTTCTCTTCTTTTTCATTTTTTCCTTTTAAAAATGTTATTTGTTAGATGGCATGGCTCTCTGGAAGGGGTAAGAAGGAAGGGCACTGGTGGAAATTTTGGTGATGCAAAAGAGATATTAATAAAAGTTTTTATTTTATACAAGAATTATGTCTGGATTAGGGTTTTGTCCCCCCTCCCGCCCACCCCCTTGGTAGTTCTTTTACAGTTTGTTCAATTTTCTTTTTCTGAGTTCTTTACAATCTCTATTTCCTGTTTTACTAACTTGGGATATTATAGTTTTCTAAGGAACGATCCATTTCCTTTAAATTATGTCTTGCTAACATGTATGCAATAGCTTCTCAACAGGTCTCCTCATCTTTAGTCTCACCTCTTCTCTAAGTCATGTTACACAGCTGTCAGATTATTCTTCCCAGTTTTGATGTTTTCATACTGCTCAAAAACATTATCTATGGAATTAAATCCAAATTCCTTAGCCTGGCATTCAAGGCCCTCCATGTTCTAGCCTCAGTCCAACTTTCCAGTCTAACCTCCAATTATTCTCCTTACCCTATTCTTTAGACCTACAAACATCCTAATATGGTCAACACTTCCCAATCTCCACATCTTTGGTTGTCTAGTAGTCCCCTTACCTACACTGAGTGTCTCGCTCCTCTACCTGCTGAAATTGTACCCAATCTTTAAAGGTCCAGCTCAACTGCTATTTCATGAACACTCTCCAGGATCCCTTTCCATCCCTTGATTAACTTCTTAAAGAGGCCTATTCACTAAATGGGTGTTACGTCACTCACAGTGAGCACCTGAAAAGACCTTAGCCTAAAAAGCCCAGGGTCTCCCAGTGCATCCTGGGCCATCTCCAGTAGTCCTGATGAATATCAGGTCACTGGCCCAGATGATTCTGGAGGAGAAAGTGAGGCTGGTGACCTTGAACAGCCCTCCCTCACTCAAATCAAAGTCAACTGCAAGTCATGTCATCATTTCCCTGATGTCATGACCCTCGTTGAAAGCGAAGGACAAACGCAACAACAACCCTGATCCCTTTAACCAAAGGTGATCTCTCCCTCCATAAAATCGTAATAGCACTGTGTACCTGTCCTGTGCCATCTGCCATATTCTGCCATCTGTAATAGTTATTTGTATATGTATCTCAACTCCTCTATTAACTCCTTGAGAGTAAGAATTGTGTTTTATTCCTCTCCCACCCATATCTCTACCACTCCCCTTTCCCCTCCCCCCCACCTTGGGACTAGTACAGAGCTTGGTGCATGCTGAATAGTTTCATTCAATATCTATATATCTCTATCTATCTACACAGCTCCTCAATCGTTATGAAATAGCTGTGGAATGAATACTATAGATTTACTACATGGGGAAAGCCAAATGTAGCTCCTTAACAGGCAAGGGAATTGGAAAAACTATTATGTAGCAAATGTAATTAATAAAAGCTTATGACCCAAAGCATATCATAAATTGGTATAAGGTCAAGATACAAACTTCATTAAATAAATGGTTAAAGGAGATTTAGAAAATATAACCAGTAATTCATCACATAGAAAAGCTGCCCAGGTTTGCTGACAATGAAAGAAATGCACATTAATTGCTTATTAAAATTGTAAAAATCCATGCATTTATTCAACAAGCATTTATCAGGAGCCTGGTATGCATAAAACATGGAAGCAAACATTGCTAGTGGCACTGTAAAATTGGTGCAGTCTTCTTAGAGAACATTCTGGCAAACCATAAACCGAGCTAGAACACCGTTCAGACCATCTAAGTAATTCCTCTTTAAGGGATGTAGTCCAAAAAAAAATAATTTTTAAAAATGTCCAAAGATGTCCAAAGTAGTATTATCTACACAAATGAAAATCCGGAAATGACCCAAACACCCTACACTAGGGGAATGGTCAAGGAAATTCTTCTATAAGAATGAGAAGGTAATCAAATCTGTAGACCCTGGAGATGAATAAAGATGTGTGTACAGAATAGTGTTAAGTGCAAAAAGAAAACACAGGCTAGATGACACTATTAAACTGAGTACATTCATTATGACTATGTTACAGGTATATTAAGAATGGAAGAGAATTTGGAAAAATAAAAAGAGTTTAATGTGGATGGGTATTTTCCTTAAATTCATTTAAAAAAAACTAACATAAGCAAAAGAAAATCATCATCACGTTGTAGGAAAGCTAGGGAAAAATATTTTCTATAAGCAAGGAAAATTACTAAAGCTTTTCAGGGATTTGGGCTTATATCTGAAAAATGAATATCTGAAAAATATCCCTAAGGAAAGAATGTTTTTAAATTTTTAGGCAACATTTCAATTTCATTTTTTAAAATCCCATTTAACTTTAAATGACTTGAAGTTAGAGAAGTAGCAAGACAGAATACATTAACTTAATTTCCTTTTAGATACCTTGGTTCAGAAATTTCTCTAAGATCAAGATCTTTCAGTCCTCCTCAGGCACACAAAGGGACACAAAGAGTCACACCCTTGATCTCAGCATCACCCACAAGGGTCCACTTCCATCACTAAGAAGTGTGCAATTCCTAGGACCATGACGTTCTATCATTTCCTGTCTCCCTATGCTTCACTCCCCTAGCGCTCCTGCCCCTCTGTGCTGGGCCAGGCCATCACTCCAGCTCTGGCTCCAAAAGTTCAACTTTATCCCAGCCTCTATTCTCGAATCCCTCGCCCACCTGGCCTATTGTCCCTCATACTTTGCTCAAGCCCTACCTTGGATTGCCCCTACCTAACATCCACTTCTTCTGAGGTCCCTTCTAGCTCTACAACTATGATCCTATATGTGATCTTGGGCAAGTGGTGTCTTGTCTCTGGGCCTCAGTTTCCTCCACTGTAAAACAAGGAAGTTAGGCTAGATGGCTTCGGAGGTCCCTTCTGGCTCTAAATCTATTAGATTAAGTGCCTTGAAGGCAATCTCCTAGCACTGTCATTGGCACATGGTAAACAATCTAACATTTATTAAGCACTTACTAGAGCCAAGCACTGTGTAGACATGCTGTCAATCCTAATGATCGGTAATACTGAACAAAAGCCAGTCTCCAATGTTTTTTATCTTCCTATCCCCAACGATTAGCACAGTGCCTGGCACGTAGCAGGCACTTAAAAGCTTGTTGCCAGTTTGACTCCGAAGGATATGAAAAACTAGTCCTCAAAAGGAAAATCACAAACCTATTAACTACATTATATGAAAGGATGCTCCGAGAAATGCAAATCAAAATAACCCCAAGGATTCACCTCACACCCAACAAATTGGAAATGACAAAAGATTGGAATAGTCGAAAGTCAGAGGGGTTGTGGGAAGAGAGGCACCCTAATGCACAGTCAATGGAGCTGGGAATTAGTATAACCATTCTGAAAAGCAATGTGGAATTATGCAAATCAAGTAACTCAAATGCCCCTACCCTTTGACCCAAAGCTTCTACTGCTAAGCATATATCCCCAAGGAGGTCACAGACAAAAAGAAGGGTTCCACATACACCAAAATATTTGGAACAGCACTGTTTGTGACAGTGAAGAACAAAGTGGATGCCCATCGATCGGGGAATGGCTAAACAAATTATGATACATGAATGTAATGGAATATTACCGTGCTGTTTTAAAAAAAACAAACAGCAAACATGATGAATACAGAGAAGCACGAAAGACTTGGATGAGCTGATGCAGAATCAAGGCGGCAGAGCCGGGAAAACAATTTATGGAAAGAATCTCTACAGAATAATCGAAAATGAATGCTATGAAATGAGAAAGAACAAGCTTGGCCCCAAGGAAGAGCCAGGAGAATGAATACATGTCCCCTCCCCCCTTCTCTGCAGAGGGGGAGAAGGGGGGCCACAGGTGTGGACCATAGCATACATATCGAGTCAGATTTTTTTTTTCGATATATACATGAGTTTTGCCGAATCTTTTTCCTCTTCTCCCTTTTCCCCCTCCCCCGTTAAAAAAAATTCTTTGTTATAAGGGATAGCTCAGCGAGAGGGGGGAGAGGAGGAGGGATGCAGGGGGGGATGTAGGCGAGGTAAAAACAAAAGCTATCGGTGCAAAGCGACTGAAGACACCGACTGACGATCGGGAGGCAGCCGACCGCGTGCCCTTGCCAGCGGAGTACATTCCGGGGAAGCTGGCGATTTGGGAGGGGAGGAGGGAGCGGGCAATCTGGGCATGGGGGCCGGATAGACAGACAGACAGTGAGGGTGCCGAGGCAGAGAGGCGGAACACTGAGTAGTGTTGTCGACCGAGGGGCCATGGCAAATGGTTATGGCAAGGATTCCCCCGCCCCCTTCACCCTCCGATTTCAAGGACTAACCAACCACCCTGCCTGGCTTTCTGGTCATTTTCCTCCTCATTGACAGCAAGTCTTTCTTTACCAATAAACCCAAGAGAAGGATTTGGAAACCATTGCGATTCACCCGAATACCCACCTCACTGAGCTGAGCCGCGATTATGCAACTTAGCCGGAAATGGGCAGCCCCGTGCTGGGATGGGCTGGGGTGGCAGTGGGGTGCCGAGGGAGGGCTGTTGGGGGGATCTGATGCAGGGTAATGACAGCGGGGAGTAGCTAGCCACAGTCCTTAGGGGAGGCAGGCTGCGTCCGCTGCAGTGCCCTTACAGGGGGCGCCTCCGTCCCAGCCCCTGGGGCACCACCTTTCCGTCTGAGGTTATTGGGGGATTCAAACCTGCCTCCTTCCCCCCCCCACCCCCTATATCTGCTTTCGGATCCCTTCATAACGAAAGAAGACGGAGAACAGAGGAGGCAGGACGTCTACCACCCCCGTAGCCGTCCCGTATAAGGGGAATTGGTGCTGCACCCCACTTCCCCGCATCCCCATCTCCGGGCGCCCCACCCCCGCTCCCTGGGAAGCCTCCTCTCGCCCAAGCAGGAGGGGCTCGGTGCGGGAAGGACTCGGGAGCCCAATGGTCACCCCCTGGCACGCGATGGGGCGAAGCTGGGGCCCCTGGCCCCGCTCTCGCGGCCCCAGCCCCGGGAGCCCTCACCTCTTCATGTTGCCGCTGGAGCCGACGCCGCTGCTGTGCGCTGGATCCCGACAGCTGCGGACTGCAATGCCCACAATACTCCGCGAATGCCAAGAGCCCAAGGAGGCGAGGCCCACTGCGGTGTGAGGGTTGGCGCGTGCGCGGTATTGCCTGAGCGCTTCCTCAATGCAGGAGACCTCTAGGAGAAGCCAGAGGCCACGTCACAAAAACCCCGGGCCTCAGCTGGAGGAGGGGGAGACCTTCCAGTTTGGCTAATATTTTGTTGCTGCCCTTTTCTTTCTTTCTTTTGTATCTTTAGCACTATTCATTAACTCTCCCCTCCCCACAAGTAATAGGTTAATTTAATTAAGCAAAATAAATCAACAGTGTGAAAAGCCTGGGCTCTGGAGTCAGAGGGTGTGGGTTCAAATCCTGATTTTGTCTTTTTCTAGCTGTGTGACCTTAAGCAAGGCACTTGGCCTCCTCAGTTTCCTCTACCGTTGAACTAGGTGGCCTCCGAGGTCCATTTTAGCTGTAGAGTGATGAACCCACACGCCATACCCATATGGACTTGGCCCCCATACCCCTTTTCTCTCTGGGCTGCCTCACTCAGTTCACCTTCTGGGATGGGTTTCCAAGGGTGTTAGGGATCCTGTCACAGACCAGACCAAACTGCTACTGTGTATGTGTGTGTGTGTATACATTGTTTCCCATTTGTACAAAAATCAGTCACAGTTATACCATGTAGCCTTTACGCCACTAACTCTGTAACCAAAGCAAAGAATAATCATAACCTAGTAACATTTACTCACTAGAAGGCAAGAACAAGGAGGGTGTGATCCTTAAATGTGAGTCAGACACTCCCACCAATACATACAGTGCTTGTGGAGACAAGGACCCCTAGAGAAATCTAGCAGGTAGGTAAGTGAATAGGGAAAACTCACAACTCTGAGTGGCAGGTCTTGATGCTGTGGGTCTCTTCAGAGAACACCCAGCAACAGGAGTGACCTGCTGGGCAAAGTCACTTTCTGTCTACTCTCAGCTGCTAAAAAAAAAAAAAAAAAAGACAGATTCTTTTAAAATACAGCCACCCTTAGCAGGACACTGAGAAAATGTTATGTTCTTTCACTGAAAAGCAGTTTCCTTAATCCAGAAAACCAACAAGTTCCTCAGATCTGCTCTGGGGCTCTGAGAAGTTTCTGTCTCTCAAAATGTACGTGGCAACAGTGAAGACTTTCCCCCAATCAACTCTTCAGGGAGCAGGATGTCTCTGCTTTGTCCAGTCAACTACAGAACCCTCCCCACAACAAAGCAGATACAAATTCTGTGATTCCCCTTGGTTTCTCCCTCCCAAAACAAAGAAAGCAATAGAAGAGAACACAGGCACACCAAAGATGTTTTCCTTCTCACATGCTCTAGAAGGTGCTAGAGATCAATAAGCACAGATAGCTCTTCATACCACAGGAAGATTCAGTTCTCTTCCAATGGAGGTACCAAAACCCCAGTCAGCTTTTGTTAGCCTATCAGTTTGTTTATTTTGTCATCTCTCCCAGGCAGTAAGGACACCCAGGTGCTAGTCAGGTGCAGTCAAGTTGTCTTAACCACACAACTGTTGTTTTAAAGCAATAAGAACACTAGGAAACAAGAGATTGTGGTGGGATTCTTTTGTGTTTGGCCATTTTTCCAAGCCTGCTTCCTGACTTCAGACATTATGTTAGGGTCTGTGCACTTTTGGAAGGAATATCTGAGCTTGTCCTGCTGCTGCTTTTTTGAGGAACTGAATGTTGAATCATTCCAGAATGTCAGAGACAGCTCAGGCTGGAAACCTACAAACTTTCAATGATTCCAAAGGGGTCTGATCCAGGGCAAAATATGATCTCAGCTTTCTTGATCTGATTTCTGCATGTTACTGATCTGGGCATGGGCTCGAGCAACATGCATATCAAGTTGCCCCAGGCTGCAGTTCTAGTAGACTGCTGCTCAACTCAACCACTATTGGCCAACTGGATAGTTCTGTTAATTCAGAGTGACAGAACTGAAAACTCTGCTTTGGTTTGGGATTCCTGCTTCAGATCAGGCTAAAAGTTGGAACAGAGATCCCACCAGAGCCACACAACTGCTGCCTACTTCTAAATTTGCTCCTTGCTCAATACACAATCTAGGGCCTGTAATTGCTCCTTACTCTGGAACACCACTGCTAGGCAGAGGTCCCTTCCTCAGTCCACCATGACTCTGTCACCTGAACTGGGTAATAGGAGAGCAATGGAACTGTTTCCTATGCGTACAAAATCAGTCACGGTTACACCATGTAACCCTTAAACCATTAACCCATTAGCCCTTTTAGCCTTTAATAAGGCAAAGGCTCATTTAGAGAGGAATACATGAGGTTAATATTGATGGTCCTGGCTTTCAGCAGCCTTTTGGGGCATTAACAGTAATCTGTTTATAAAAGTCCTTCAGTTTCCCATTCCCAACTGCGTAGGACAAAAACTAAACCCAAAATTAAACTCAGAGGCTTCTCAAGTAGAAAGTAGAAATTAATTTTATTAGGATCTCAGGGAAAGGGGCTATCTCCAAAACTGATAGATGATAGTTAGGGAGAGGCGGGGCTCAGAGGGCAGAACCCAGCCTTATACTTTAATGTAAACAACCCCCGCCCCACCACTGGCCTTTTACTCTCATTGGTGGAGTTCAGGCTTACAATCTAAACTGGGAAATCTACTACCCCAGGTACAATTTAGCCAATGCCAAACTCTTAAAGACACTTTTTTCCTTATTTGGCGAGGCCACGGTTCAGGTGATTTTTGTAACTCAAAACTTAGGCCTAGCTGTCAATCAGAAGCCCTGAGCCATGCCTAAAGGTCCCCACCCCCATTCATTCCACTTAACTCACAGAAAGGCTGAGATCCAGATTCCATGAGAGGGCTCCACCATCTCACTCACAACTCCCTTGGAATCTACTTTATTAGCAGGATTAATTTCAATTCATCCTAAAAACATATATACTACACAGTAAATAGACCTCTAGGTCTGGAGTCAGGAAATCTTGAGTTCAAATCTTACCTCAGACCGGCTGTATGATTCTTGGAAAGTCATCGAACCTCTCTCAGCCTCAGCATCCCCATCTGTAAAATGGGGATAATAATAGCACCTACCTCCCAGGGCTGTTGTGAGGATCAAATGAGATAACATCTGTAAAGTGTTTTGCAAACCTTAAAGCACTGTATAAATGTTAGATATTATAGCATTTTGTCATTTGGTTAGAATCGACTTCCACGATGACAAAAGAAAATGCCCCAAATTCTGTGTGCTGTTCTCTTTGACTTACTAGCCAACCTTTCTGATCTGATGCAAGGCACTTGAACTTCACAACCACCCTGTGAAGTAGGTGGTATTTCACAAATGAGAAGACTGAGGCTGAGGTCAACTGGGTAATTTGACTAGGGCCACATAGCTTACAAGAATCCGTGGGAGAACTTGGGTCTCTCTGACTCCAGGAGCCATCTCCTGAACCAAGTAGCCAGTTGTTTGTCTTGGTCTAGTTTCCCGAAATTACATGTTTGGTGGAATAACAAAAAACCAGCGTGTATAAAATGCTTTAAGGTTGGCAAAGCACTTTGCAAATACCATCTAATTTTATCCTTACAACAACCTTGGTAGTCAGGTGCTATTATCATCCCCATGAAGAAACAGAGACAAAGGTTGAATGACTTGCCCAGGGTCAGAGCTACAAAGTATCAAAGGTGGGAGCTGAACTCAGGTCTTCCTGACACTAGGACTGTGTTTCTTAGTTGCTGGATGAAGCAGCTACAATTATTACAAGTATATTGTTGAGCCATTAAAGACAAGCCCCTTTATACCCCCCAACCAAAATTCTGTACTACAGCGATGACAAAAGTAAGTCATAATTGTTCTGCCAGCCTAGATTTGCTTTCTCTAAATTGCCTGAGCCAGCCATTACTAGAATGGCCTTGGATTGACTTCTGAAAAATCCCTCTGTAAAGACTTCATGTGCTTTACAAAACAAAGATCAAAGTTTGGTTATGGTCTGAATTTTCCTATTGAACTTTTTTTTTTAAACTCACTTGTACCCTATGTTCCTGGGAACAGTTTGTCATTCATTTATAGAGGGATCTTCACAGTACTTTCTGTACTGGAATGATATCTTCAAGTACCTGAGAAGATTATATTCAAGCCCAATTGCAACATCTATTGATAAGCATTTGAAAGGTCAGTAGCACAGTGTACCAAATGCAAATTGATGCTTTCATAGTCTGGAATAGATACATTCGTATACTTTAGATAGTCATTAACCAGACTCAATCTTGCTCAGGTGAGCAACACAGATTTCTGATCCAGGAGGACCTAACCTCCAAATGTTGCAAAGCAATTACACCGCAGTATTACAAAATTAAAAAAATATATATAGATAGATATTTCTATACAATGGTTTCTAAAATCATGGCTTTCCCCCCACCCCCCACCCCAGTTAGCCTTCAAAAGAGATTTTGATAGCTGGCAAAAATGAGGGCCCTGCATCGTCCCTGTTTAAGTGAAAAATCACTCTTCTGTTTTCTTGCTTTTGGGGAATAAGGAATTGAAGTCATTCATCTGGGTTCTAGATGATGTAATAATTGTACACAGAGTTGTATGCTTAGCATTTTCTATTTTTTGATTGCCTTTAAATTGCTTCTCATTGTCTTTAAATTGAGCTTCAGGTCTATGCTATGATGTCATAAACTATATCTAATTTCCTTTTAAATTCTTTCCTTTTTCTATGCTGTTTTTGGAATTCTTGGAGGAAAACCATGAACTGAGTACCTTTCCATACTGAATAGATATCAACATAAACATAGACAAGATATGAAACAAACATTTCCCTTGCTAGCAGTATCCATTTATTCACACAATCAAAAATCCAGAGAGTGCACTCTTAATTTAGATTAAACGAGAAGCCTCTGAAAAATTTTGGCCCAATCATTTTGTCCAAGAATTTGCGTGTTTTATTTCTCTGTTGAATGAGTTAAAATGGCAGCTTTTCCAAGGACAGGGACATTGTTCTAAGCTCTGCTCCCCTGTCCAAGGTTCTCCCCAACTTTTCCTGAGGTGGACACTCAGTACTGACTTTACCTGCATGTTTGGGTTCCAGTAGCCATGAAGGCAGCTAGAGCAGGTGCTGGAGAGTTTAGAGCTTGGTCAGACATCAAAGATGCCAAGGTCATCCACTGCATCCCAGGCCATCTTGGTCATCTTGACTTTTGTCCTGGTTGTTAGAAACATACTCAGTCTAGGAATAAACAATACTTGTTGGAAGGGCCAGAAGGTTTTAATTACATCTTACATTTATTCCTCCTTAATAAATGAATACGTCCCCTGAACAGAGCACAGGGGAAGGATTCGGACCAATGCTAGTCCCTTTATTGGCTCCTAATTCGAATCTCCCACCTGGCTCTTCATTGGCCAGATGCAACCCCCTGAACTGCTCTGTCAAGCCTTCCTCAGACAGCTTCTTAAGCATACATATAAGCCTCTAACCTTTCACCCCATCAGAAGCCTGGTCTCTGCTAGATTACATCTCTGATTAGAACTAGTTCTAGTCAGTCACCCGACTTACATTCTCCTAACGCTGGGTGGGGAGAGATACTTTTGACTCTGTGGAAACAAAACTGCTCCCACCATTTCTCACATGATACTGGACTTAGGTGACTCTGGAAGAGAGAGTGAGGCTGATGACTTTGTGCAACCCTGCCTCACTTAAATCCAATTCACCTGCAAGTCAAGACATCACCTTGAGTCATTGGTCCTTCTCTAAAATGAAGGACGAGCACCTGCGCAGTGGAGGTACTGTTCTCAAGGCTCACTGACCAACTCACAGGAGCCCAAGTCCCTCTCTGCCCTCAGAGCAGAGGACCTGGGCTTTTTCTTGGGCACAGAGGCATCTGGAGCCTCATTTTCTACTGCTGAGGATCCTGTGATCTGAGGTCAGTCATTCTCAGGAAGGAGGGTATTCTGGCCAACTTTGGTCAAGCACTCTGAAAATGACCAGGAGGATCTCTTGAGCAAGAGGTTGAACATTTGGGGGGTGGGGTGGGAGAAGGGAGGATGAGAAAGGAATCTTTGTGATCTTCTGATCATTTACCCCTTTACTATGGAGGAGCTACTGCTTTTAAGATCAGTTACTCCCTTAGGCCTTTCTGTCTCTAACTACAGAGCAGCCTGATAGACAAAACTGGGTTAAACACACCAAACTTATTATCCCTTATTATCCCTTTTAGCCAGTTGGGAGTCTCTGGACAGAGTGTGGTGGGATCCATGGTATTCCCAAGGGGGCTGGGAGAAATTAAGCTCCTAGACTGGGCCACTAGACCCAGGAGATCTGCTGCCAACATTAAGAAGAGGGCAAGGAAAGTTTACTGGGCATCCCTGCTCATGGGGCAAGATGCAGCCTCCCTTGTCATCATGGATCCCTTGACGAATCGCCAGTGTTCTGGTAGTGGCTGAAATTAGCTTAGCCTCAGCATGAATACATGAGTTAAAGCTGCAAAAGGAAGGCTTTATTCTGGTATGATATAAGACTTCCCACATGTAATATCCAAGGTGGGTGGGCCACCAGCTCAGCCACAAACAGACATTCACACATCCTCCTTACGATGTGTGACACACTCTGTCTCTCTCTCAAATGGGCATATTCGGTGAGCCTGACCAGAAGTCAGCAAGGCTGGGGCAGATCTCCTCCCAAAAACTTCCCACAAGGGTTGGAAAGGGACCTTGCCACTGGCCATGGGAGTCTGTCAAAGAGAAGCAGTCTTAGGCCTGATGCTGGCTTCTATTAAGCATCACAACTCAGGTAAATGGAACCACTAAATAATAGGACAAAAAATATTCATATTAATATAACACTGTGTGATTAAGGCTTGTCTGCTAGAAATTACTTTATTTAATATAATATTAATAATATTCAAACCATTTCTACCTTAGAGAGAGAAAAATGTCGAAACCAACATAGTTCCTCATGCCATCCAACATAACTCTCTTCCCCAAGACAATATGAGGTAATATTTATTGGAACCTTGAACCAGGAAAGATCATAATATGCTAAAATACAATCACATTCCAGAATAATCACTGTTCAGTTGTTTTCTGGACAATTCATCTTTAGGGAGTTAAAGGCAGCTGAAGGCACAGAGCACTGGGCCTGGTGTCAGGAAGACCTGAGTTCAAATCCTGCCTCAGACACTTACAAACAATATGACACTAAGAAAGTCACTGAACCTCTGTTTGCCTCAGTTTCCTCAAATGTAAAATGGAGATAATAATAGCACATACTTCCAAGGGTTATTGTGAGGATAGAATTAGATAATATTTGAAAAAAGAGTATTTAGCACAATGCCTGGTACACAGGAGGTGATAACCCTTCCCTAAGGCTTGAAAAGAGTTTCTTCCAGTGATCAATATCTTAACCTTGAATGCCAAATAAGACAAAACTCTTAGGCAGATGTAACAACAATGTTACTTGCAGCTACTGTGGCTGTGTAAGGCCAATAATACCAGCACACAGGAGGGCTGCTAGCACAGATTCTTTGATCTGCTTTTCTAAGGAAAGCAACTTTAAGGGGTTAACAATCTTACTTTAATTAAACATACATATATCATTCACTTAGTTCAGGGGGAAAAGCCAGCATCCTGGACTTCAAAGAAAATACAAACAGAAATTACAAGCAGAAATTATAAAAAGAGCAAAATAACACAAATGAACAGACAGGCTTCTGTCTGACCATAGCAATACATACATAGTTACCAGAGAGAAGCACCAACATCTGGATTTTCAAAGCCAGGGGGCTCCTCAACAGCTACCCAGAGTCTCGTCTGGCCAAACCACACAAACACTCTTCCAATGAGTGAGCCCCAAAGCAAAATGTTAACCTCAGAATATATATACACACACACACACACACACACACACACACACACACTCTTCTTCAGGGTCAGAGGGCATCATAACCATGTGACTCAAACCCATGTGACCTAGGCCTTCCTGTGACTTAAGCAGGTCATCAAAGACTCCTGATTCAATCAAAGACTCTTGATTGAAACAAAGGCAAGACTCAAAGGCACTTAATTACCTTAGAGCTGAGAACCACTCCAAAACAAAAAAAAAAACAGCAAAAAGTCCCACCCTGCTTGCCATTAAAGTAGATTATGATGACAATCATTCTAGGTGGGTAGGGAGGTAATGATCTTTTTTAGACAAGTGCTAAGTTTGATTGTCAACGTTAATCCATTTCCCTAAGAAAGGCCTTGGCTTTTTGTCCTACCTTTTTTCCTAAAGGGAAAAGTCTGAAAAGGGTTTTAAGCTGGAAAAATATCACCCCTTAATATTTGTAGAGAAATGGCAAAGGGGGGTTTCTTTTTTTTAAAATATGCTTCCATGAGGCAAAAGAGATCGAGGACAGGTCAGATAGGTCTGAGGAGAACCAGGAGAGCAATGTCAAAAACCAAACCAAAGCAAATCTAGGGAGAAGAAAATCAAGGAGAGAAGAGTGATTGGCAGAGGAAAAGCTGCAGAGAGGTTAAGAAGGATGAAGATTGAGAAAAGGCCATTAGATATGATGATTAAAAGATCATGGGTAACTTCAAAGAAAGCAATTTTGATTGAATGATAAGCTTATAAGGTTGGAAGCCAGATTGCAGACAGTTGCAAGTGAAAGGAAAGGAAGTAGAGGCTGTTATGGGAATTATATATTTATTTACCATTTTATTTCCTTTTATTATTTATTGTTATGTTTATTATTTCATATTATAATATTTAATAATAATATTATTAATTTACTATTTAGGACTCTGCTCCATTCTTCCTGTAAATTCTGGTCAACTAAAAGTCTGTTTTAATATTAACCTCACCTAAACAAAGGCTGTCCAATGGGATGTAAAAAATGTACTTAGAAGCCTTAAATATTCTTTAGATAAGAAGCTTGGGGAAGAATCTTAACTGTATCTGACTCCTTGGCAAAATGTAAATCTTCCTCCTCCATCATCAATTTACAAATGCTCTAAATGTAGTTTAATCTGTAACCTGTCTTAGGCTGTGAAGTTGGAAAGACTGGCATTTCCACTTCAGAAATTTTCTGCTGTACACAAAGGTATATTTTTATCTTGGAGAGTTTTGAAGAGGAAAACTCAGCCAGGTCATAAAGACTGCTGTCCAAAAAATGTTAAAAATCACAGAAAAGGAGATAAGTTTGTCCTCTATGCGTGTCTCATGTACTTCTATCTATTGGTCTGGGGGTTTTGGTCACTTTTTTCTCCCAATATATTTTTTATTTATTTCATTAAATATTTCTCGGTTGCATGTAAAATTTTTTAACATTTTTTTAAAAAAATTTGAGTTCCCCCCTCTTAAAATTCTCTCCCTCCCTCCTTCATTTACCCCTTCGTAAGAAGGCAAGCAATTTGATATAGATTATACATTTGAAGTCATACAAAACATGTTGCAAAACAAACAAACCCAAAACCAAAGCACAGACCAAAAAAAAAATAGGAAGAAAGAAAAAGAAAGTTTAAAAAGTATGCTTCGATGTGCATTCAGACTCTATTAGTTCTTTTTTTGGAGGTGGATAGCATTTTTCGTCATAAGTCCTATCTTGGATCATTGTACTGCTCAGAATAACTAAGTCATTCACAACTGACCATCATAAAATATAGCTGTTACTATGTACAGTGTTCTCCTGTTTCTGCTCACTTTACTTTGTATCAGTTCATATAAGTCTTTCCAGGTTTTTCTGAAAACATCCTGCTCTTCATTTCTTATAGCACAATAGTATACCATCACAATCATATACCACAACTTGTTTAGGCATTCCCCAATTGATTTCAAATTCTTTGCCACTACAAAAAGAACTGCTATAAATATTTTTGTATGTATAGGTCCTTTCCCTTTTTCTTTGATCTCTTTGGGATACAGATCTAGAAGTACCTATTGCTGGGTCAAAGGGTATGGCGTTTCATAACTCTTTGGGCATAATTCCAAATTGCTCTCTAGAAGGGTCGGATCAGTTCACAATTCCACCAACAGTGTATTTGGAATTAATTGCATGACATGGGAGACACAGGACCACCCAGCATGGCATGCCTCTGTCAAAGAAGGTGTTGAACTCTATGAGCAAAGCAGAATTGAAGCAGCTCAAAAGAAATATGAGATGCACAAATTTAGAGAATCCTCCCCAAATGCGGACATGGACTATCTGTGCCCGACCTGTGGGAGAACATTTCGAGCTCATGTTGGTCTGGTCAGCCACAGTTGGACACACTGTAACTTGACTTTAACATAGTAATAAATGTTGGAAATGTAGGAAAATCGGGACTCTAATTGGTTGTTGTTCATTCTCGAAGAGGACTAAAATGACATTACTATGTTGAGCTACTTCAATTGGGGTCCCTACTACTTGTGAGAGACCACAAGGATTCTTCTCCAGCCTGAAACTGTGACCAGTGCTAGTGTTCCTCTTTGCTCTGGAGCTGCATGTGGCAAATGCAACAGGGTCTTGCACCCAGTGCTAGCAAATGGTCCTCTGTGATTTCTTTCTGACCAGTTGTCTCATCCCCTTACCACCTGTGGGCTGAGAGCTTCTGAAGCTGCTGCTGTTGCTGTTGCAACCACTTCCCAGGCCTTCTCTAATAATGCTGAGATGGTATTGCTGTGTCCTGCACTGATGCTGACCACCACTTGTGTGTGATAGACCTTTCCTGTTGATTTCCTAAGTTGTCTTGGGCTGCAAAAATGTTTCACCCCAACATTTTTTGGCTCTGCTACTACAGAATTTGATTTGAGGTGTTATTTTATTTTATTGTTTTTTGGCAGGGCAATTGGGGTTAAGTGACTTGCCCAAGGTCACACAGCTAGTACATGTGTCAAGTGTCTGAGGCCAGATTTGAACTCAGGTCCTCCTGACTCCAGGGCCAGTGCTCCACTCACTGTGCCACTTAGCTGCCCCCTGAGGTGTTATTTTAAAGTTGTTTATAGGGAAATATTGGGAGAATTCAGCTGAGTTCCCACCTCTACTCTGCCATCTTAGTTCTACTCTGTTTTTTGTCTCTTACATTTGAATAATCAGTCCATTGAAACTTTTGGGGTGCTTAGTCTGGTAGCAACTTCATGAGCAAGCCACTGTGATTCAGGTGTCTAAAGCAAGGGCTGGACTGAGAAACTCTGGGTTTTAACAGGCAGGAAAATACTTTTTTTTTCCTTCTAAACTTTGCACCCTATTTGCCTCAATATATTGTGCCATTTTTTTAAAACCTCTTTTATTTTTTCAGGCATATAAGCAAGAGACTTGTCTGTATATTGTGGCCATTGTCTCGTCTCTGGGTTAGGATTTGGCACTGTGGTTCTGACTACTGGTTAAGTGGTCCTGATTCAGTGGCTCTAGTCTAGTATAAAACACTGCAGTGGATTATCCGGAGATCCTCTTTCTGGTCTGGTTCTGGTTTTTGGTTTTTTGTTTGTTTTTTTAGTTTCTATAATTAAGATTTTTTATTTTTACAACACTCAGTTCCACATAACTTTGAATTCCAGATTTTCTTCCCCCTCTCCCCAAGACGTAATGGAATCTGATATATCTTCTACATATAACTTCACGTTGAACTTATTTACACGATAGTCAAGTTGTAAAGAGGAATTATGACCAACAGAATGAATCATGAGGAAGAAGAAACAAAACAAAAAAACAAAGGCAAAAACAAAAGAGAAAAAAAATGGAAAAAAAAAGGCGAGCATAAAGTGTGCCTCAATCTGCATTCAGACTCCATAGTTCTTTCTCTGGATGTAGATAGCTCTCTCCATCATGAGTCCTTTGGAGTTGTCTTTGCACCTTGTATTGCTGAGAAGAGTGAAGTCTATCAGGGTTAGTCATCACAGAATCCATATATCTGTGGTTGGGTATAATGTTCTCCTGGTTCTGCTCTGCTCACTCAGCATTACATCATGTAGGTTTTTCCAGGTTGTTATGAAGTCCATATCATCCCCCTTTCTTATAGCACAGTAGTATTCCATTACATTCATATACCATAACTTGTTCAGCCATTCCCCAATTGATGGGCATCCCCATGATTTCCAATTCTTTGCTGCTACAAAAAGAACTGCTATAAATATTTTTGTACATACAGGTCCTTTTCCCACTTTGGGAAAAGTGGAATCTCTTTGGGAAACAACCTTAGAAGTGGTATTGCTGGGTCAAAGGTATGAACGTTTTTATAGCCCTTTGGGCATAGTTCCAAATTGCTCTTCAGAATGGCTGGATCAGTTCACAACTCCAGCAGCAATGTAACAATGTTCCAATTTTCCCACATCCTCTCTAGCATTTATCATTTTCCTGTTTTGTCATTTTAGCCAATCTGACAGGAGAGATGTGGTATCTAAGAGTTGTTTTGATTTGCATTTCTCTAATCAGTAGTGATTTTGAGCATTTTTTTCATATGCCTATGGATATCTTTAATTTCTTCCTCTGAAAACTGCTTGTTCATATCCTTTGACCATTTCTCAATTGGAGACTGGTTCTGATTTTGATTCAACCGTGGTAGGGTCCAGTGCTGTGGTTTGATCACTGGTTGAGTGATCCTGGTAAGAATGCACATCTGGCATATTTCTCAGTGGCATATCAAAGACAAGTCAGAAATCATCTGTTTATTGTTAACTAACTGTTATTGCAACAACATGAGAAAAATAATAATAATGACTGTACCTAGCTCTAAGCTGTGATTAGAGGAGCGTGCTATTTAGGTAAGCACTTTGGGGACTGTACTTTGATGTTGTTTTGAGTTTTGATTTCGGCTATTATAGTCTGAAATACCATTATGTCAGTTATCCATCATTCAAGTGTAATGCCATGTGCTGCTCAAAGGGAGTGTGATCTGAAAACAACTAGAGGTAGATTTCTGTGCCAAAAAAGATTGAGGGGATGACCTTGTAAATCAGATGATAGGATCCTCTTGACTCAGTCTCGCCATTGCGCTATTTCCTTTCTGAAAAGGAAATTTTCCTACCTGATTAATATTGAGTCTGACTCTGTGAATAATGTGGAATTTTGCTGCATAATTGGCTATTCCAAAATGAAGGTTAACTATGAATCTTTTAAATTTTTCTTTGTTTTTAGAGGGGGGAAGGCAGGGCAATTGGGGTTAAGTGACTTGTCCAAGGTCACACAGCTAGTAAGTGTGTAAAGTGTCTGAGGCCAGATTTGAACTCAGGTCCTCCTGACTCCAGGGCTGGTGCTCTACTCACTGCACCATCTAGCTGCCTTGGTTAACTATGAATCTTACCCGGAATCAAATGGAGCTAAGAAAACTTTATCCTGCTATGTTTAGGTCAGGTTGATCTGTGCCATTGAAGGGATAGTCATGATTTTGTTACAACCATGTCCCTCCTTCTTCATTTCATAGAAACTTTATAACCAGGGCAAGTGAATTGTAAAAGTACACACACACACACACACACACACACACACACACACACACACACACACAGTGGATCTTGTTGCAACACTCAAATATCTCCGAGTTACTTAATAGCATGCAAGCATGAAAGACCTTAATTTTTTAAATGTTACTACTCTGAATTTGTGGTCTCAATTTGTTTCAACATCCTAACCTAAGCAACTAAGTAAATAAGTCCTTAGGCCTGCCATCCATCTCCTTGCTAATGATTAAACATTCATGGGTAGTATTGGGTCTGCACAGTGCCACGTCTTTTCTGGATGATGTGATGATATATAGATAGATAGACAGACAGATAGATAGATAGATAGATAGATAGATAGATAGATAGATAGATAGATAGATGTATATATATAATCTCTTCATGGGGAGATGCAATAAAGAAGCAAAAGTTTTCAATTTCAAGTTTTATGTAAGTTTTAAGTTACAATGGAGTAGTAAACAACTGGTAAACTTCACTTTGAGAAAGGCAACAAGATTACACTATTTTCTCTGAGAACTAGGGTATACACACGCACATACACACATAGTTGTTGTTCGGTCATTTCAGTCATATCTAACTCTTTGTGACCCCATTTGAGGTTTTCTTTGCCAAGGCACTGTACTGGTTTGCCATGTCCTTCTCCAGCTCATTTTACAGATGAGGAAACTGAGGCAAAACAGGGTTAAGTGATTTGCCAAGGATCACACAGCTAGGGAGTTTCTGAGGCCAGATTTGAACTGAGGAAGATGAGTCTTCCTGACTCCAGGCTTGGCACTCTATCCACTGTATCACCACCCACCTGCCCAGATTACGTGCATATGATTGCCTTCCAAATGTTTCTATTAATAATTCCAAAAGCACAAGGAACAATGATGTTCCTGGATGATGTATTTGTTTTCTTTTGATCCTGACATTAATTAAGAACAAGATTGAAAAAGCAGAACTAAGTACTGAACATCCTTCACGTTCAATTGAATATGCACAGATGAATTTGAAAAGAAATTTTTTTCTTTCTCTTTTTCCCTGGGATATACAGGCTTCGACTATGTTTTAGTAATAAGCTCTCAAAGTTGGATTAAAGATTTTTCATTTTAAAATTGCACTAATAATTGTGAAGAAAATTTAAAATTATGGTTTTCTCCCTATTTTTGAAGTCTCTCTCTGATAATACTAAGAAAGAGAAGGGCTCATTTTATAAGTCATGCCCTCATGGATCCTCTTTAAGATTTTTTCCTTTAGCCTTAGATAGCATTATTTATATCAGGTATTGGATCCAGGTAAAGAAAGAAAGAGGTATATAAAATTGTATATCAAAACTGAAATTCTCTGCACTTTCAGGTGAATTATGGATTTGTAATGTGCTGTTCTTCTTATAGCTCTGTGGTTAATAAGGTTAGCTCCGTAAAATTTGAACTGGTTTTCACCACACAAACTAGTTACTGGAAGATCAAATTTAAAGTCTGTGTCATCTCAATAAATTGTGTTGAGTCTTATCAGCATTACCTATGGAAACTTTGCGAGTGACTTGAAACCAGGGAAGCAGATCTGTTTTAGGAGGAACACTCCTCCAGAACCACCTTGGGAACAAGGTGGATCCTAGAATCTCCAAGGGAAAATGTTTCCAAGGATCATATGGGTACATGAGCCAGCTAAGACCCAAGATGAAATGAGAGGGTTAAATGGACATTTGGAATGAGTCACCAGGAACAAGCCAGATCAAGGAGACTTGATATTTTGCAGTATTGTCAGTTTATTGTCAGTTTACTGCTGGAAACAATGTTTTCCAACATTCACGTCTGCCTGTAGGAATGTATGTATGAGTTCAGTTGAAATATGCCCAGGGCAGAAATGAAAAGAGTTTATAAGTGGGTAATCAAAGACAAATATTACAGACCTCTCTGTGATCAAAACAAGAAATGTTTGGGGAATTTTTGCTTTCCTTTTATTATTTGCAAATTGTGGCTATTCTTCTTGTAAATTTTGGTCAACTAAAAGTCTATTTTAATATCAACCTCATGTGAACAAAAGTTGTCCAATGGGATGTAAAAAGAAGTTACTTAAAAGCTTTAAACATTCCTTAGATAAAAAGCCAGAGGAAGAATATCAACTGTCCCTGACTCTTTGGCAACATGTAAACCCTCCATTTCAATAAGCCTATTTGTGAATCTTACAAATGTTGTCTAATTTGTAACCTGACTTAGTTTACCCTATAGCTTTTGTTGGACAAAGTTTATTTCTTTAGGGGATATACGGCATTAAGACTGATTAAGTTTGTTCAACTTGTATAATATTGAAGGAAGTATGGGATTATGGATCTATCTTCTCTTTTAACTTTTATGGCCTAAGAGGAATGTACAAGATTGTAATACATAAAAGAATTCTTTCTCTGTCATTGATATAATTTTGCCCATGAGAAGGCTTGTTAGAGTTCTAATCAGGGTGAAGTTTTTCTCTGAGGCCTGAACCTATGCTTGAGTATAATAAGTTTTTACCTGCACAATTCAGCATTGAGGTAAATATATATTTATCAGCAGTTGCTCACTACATGAAATCATAGAGGAGATATTTCTCCCATAAGAAGGCATTGATTGTACACAGCATTCTTGAGGATTTTAGCCATGAAATACAGAAGAAATATAGGATGATCATGGGGATGGATGGGTCAAGTGAGGGTTTTTTGAGATGTGGAAATGTTTGTAGATAAAAGGGTAGCAGCCAGTAGACAGGGAGAGATTGGATTGGTGAGATTAGTGAAAAAGTAGAGATGATAAGGGGACAATGCATTGGAGAAGATATGACAAAAGAGAACCACGTGTGCATCTGGACAAGTTTGCCATGGGACAGAGAAAGGCCACCTCTTCATGTGTGACAGGGGTAGAGGACATAACGGAGGAGGAGATTTGAGTAACATGAGGTGAGGAATGGAGGGAAAGAGTGAGCCCTCAGTGAGTGGCCTCAATTTTTTGAGTAAGATAATGAGGCCAGATTCTCAGCTAAGGGGCAGGGGAAGTTTGAGGAAAGATGAAAAAATCTGGAAAAGCAGCTGTGGTGAATGGGACAGTGAACTGATTAGGGAGATGATTAGGGATTACCTCATCGCTGTGAGGGCCCACTTGAGAATATGTTAACATAAAGTTGTAGGGAAGCCAGTCAGTATGATTTTGTTATTTCCTCCTGGCTCCATTTGGCAGTAGGGGAATAGGAGTGAGGACAGCAGATGGTGGGAGTAATCCCAGCCTTGGGCTTGGCAGGGAATGATTGGCAAGAGGATAAAAGGGCAAGTGACTTGAGAGTAGAGACTATTGAAAAGTTCAACTGGTTCACCAAGGGGTCAAGATCAGAAAGGGAGGAGAGTGTAGCAGCATAGGGGTGATAATCTGAGGCAAAAAAGGGAGGGGTAGAGGAATCCAAGGTCACAGTGAGTTTGAAGAACAGGGTTGGGGTTAATAAGGCAGAGGAAAAGATGGAAATAGAAAAGATTATGATCAGAGATTTCCAGGTCATGTGAGCAGCAAAATGGCAGACTTGACATTTTCTCTGATCCCCATGACCTCTCAAACCTCTCCAAAACAGAAATTATGTGCCAAAGATAAAGCAACTTCAGCTGTGTCCATGATTTAGGTCACCCAGAATCCAAAATAAGGTTTAAAAACAACACCACCAAACAAACCCATGAACTGATTTCCATGCTGAGCCCACTGGACATCCCTCTCCCAACTCCCAGGCTACTGGCATTAAGGTAGCACTTAGCAGACCTAAGGATCTGATACACAGAATCATGACCAAACCCCCTCCCCACAACCCCAGTTCCTTCTCCCTCTCTCCAGGGCCAAAGAAGTTTGCCTGGGCTGCCAGCTCTGTGGCAGCACTTCAGGGGCAGAAGCTTGCTGGGGGAGCGGGGTGTGGCTGGGGGATTCAGTGATTTCTGCTACAAAAATAGGAGAGCCAGGAACAGAAAAAAGGGGCAGAACATATTTGGTTTTGAAATAGAGCTCAAGACATCTCCCTCCTTCCCCCTTCCCCCAGCCTTAAAGATTCAAACTACAGGAATCAACCCCACTGCACCAACACCTGGTGCCCGCCCAAAGAACTAAGGAGCAGGTTTGACAGGACACTGAAAGAGGGCCTGTGGGGCCCTCCACTAAGCCTGAGTAAAAGAGCTCAGGTTCCAGCTAGAGCTAGTTCTGTTCACCTAGGTTGGTGAACAAAGAATTACCTCCGGGAACAAATATAAAATGCTCTGTTAGGCATTTCAAAACCCTCATCACCTGGTCCTCTCCTACCTTTCCAGTTTTCCTATACCTCACCCCTAACAGGTACTCTTTGTTTCAGTGACACTGGCTTCCTGGCTGTTCCATGAATGAGACATTCCATCTCTCAGTTTCAGACATTTTCTCTAGCTGTCCCCCATTCATGGAATACTCTCCACCCTCTGCTCTGACTACTGACCCCCTTGGCTTCCTGTAAGTCCCAACTAAAATCCCATTTTTTACAGGATGCCTTTCCCAACCCCTCTTAATTTCAGTGCTTTCCCTCTTTTAATTATTTCCTATGTATACTCTATATAGCTCTATATCGCTTGCTCTGTATATATTTTTTGCATGTTGTCTCTCCTCCCTCCCCCATTTGATAGTAAGCTCCTTAAAGGAAGGGGCTCTTTTACCTTTCTTTGTATCTCCAGAGCTTAGCACAGTGCCTGACACATAGATGTTTAATAAATGTTTATTTATTGATTGATTCAATTGCCTGGTGTGGGAGGAGACTGAGACACTTAGATCCAGCCCTGAAGGAAACTACCACAAGAGGGGAGGAAGTCAAACAGTGAAAAACAGTGAACAATAGAGAAAAAACCCTTGAAATTACCAAAGATCTCAGGAAGAAGAAAACTTGATGTTGAACATAAATCAATAGGGAAAACATGAACAACAGGTCTAGAGGGGAGCATGTGATATATAGGAGTCAAATAGAGGGCTAGCAATGATGGGGAGCTGAACCCTTGGGTTCTCAGGAAGAGAAGAACTTTACAGGCAAGTGGACGAGGATGAGGTGGGAAGGATTAAAAGGGGAGAGAGAAAGGAAAGAAGCCTTGCTTTGGTAATGGTAGGGGGTTCTACTGATGAACGCTTCTATGGGTGAAGAAAATGTTGTGTGAAGGGATGTGGGAGGGTGGAGTTCTGGGGGCTACTGGTACCTGGTAGATTGTGGTGGGGGGAGGCATGGACCCAGGGAAAAGAGCTTGAGGCAAATGGAGAAAGGAAGATAAGCAGGGGAAGAATATAGATCAGTGGTGGACTGAATAAGGAGGGACATAGGGTAGAGTCCTACTATGGGGTAGACACCCCACTACCATGGGGTAGTGTCCTTTTTGTCACCTGAAGGCATTAGCTTTGTCCTGGGAGTGAGGCACAATTAAAAAGGGAATGTATCAGTAAGGCAATAATAACAATGTAGATGATAATTGTCAAAATGCCTATGTAGTTCTGTATCGCAAAGTATATGAGAGTCTCCACATAGAAGGTAGAAGTAAATCATTTATTTAGACACCAGAGAACCATATCCCACAAGCCATTTATCCAATCTATCAGAGCAGTAAAACGTTCAATACACAATATCACAACATAGAGCCTCTCCATCCCAAAACCTCTCCAACCCCCTGCTGGGGTCTTCCCAAAAACAAAGTCACAGTACAGTGAAGTCAGCCTGTTCAGCTCTAACTATCACTGACGGCAGCCATTAGCAGCCATAACTGCGTGCTCTTTCTCTCTCTCTCTCTCTCTGCATTTCCTGAGACATAACTTCCTTTTCCTGTCAGGAAGCTCCTCCTACCACATGTAACTTAGGCTTCCTGTGATGTAAGCAGGTCACATGGCCTATTAATGGGTGGGAAAGATCTTCAAATCTAAATTGCTGCTACAGGGAATCAAAGGGGCAAGATCTATCAGGCAGTGGCATAAACTGACTGAAGAGAAGATCACAGAATGGATACTTGGGAAGTTTTGATTCCATGAGGAAAATAGAGAATAGAGATGGACTGGATAATAGGAGTCAGAACAAGATAATAAGAGTTTAGAGTAGACAGAAAACATGGATAATGATGAAAGTGAGAGAAACCTTCTATGAAAAGGGACACAAAAATGAAATTTAAAAAAAAAACTAATGAATAGGCCTAGTTGAAGGGGGGAAATAGAGGGGAATCCACTGAGAGAGGAAAAAAGGGGTGGAGGAAGAATTAAAATAACCAGATAAAAGTAGGAAAGAAAAAAGGAACTAATAAGCAAAACCCCAAAGGGAAAGGAGTAACTAATGAAAGGAGAAATACGAGTGAGGGGAAGAGAGTGATTGGGAATAAGGCAACCTTAAAAAAAGAATAAGCTAAAGTAACTGAAGAGACATAATATTGTGTTTACAGCAGAAGAGGGAAAAATCATAACTTGAAAAAAACCCTCAATATTAAAGATAAATGGATGAAAATACAAAAATAACTCTTAACTTTAAATGGGATTGGATTAACAATCCAATAAAATGAAAAAGAGAAACAGATTGGATGAGAAAACAAAATTCTACAATCTGTTGCTTATAAGAAACTTAAAAAACAAAGACACATACAAAATAAAACTGAGAGAATGGGAAAAAAATTGCTATTCGTTGAGTAGATCCAAAAAAGCAAAAGTTGCAGCCATGCTACCTGACAAAACAAAAACAAACATTCAAAAAATAAAAAGGAATAAAAATATGAAACTACATTATGGTAAAAGGAACCACAGACAAGAAACCGATATCAGTAATAAACTCATATACTCCAAATCCCTTAACATACAAATTCATAAAGTAAATACTAACTGAGCTACCAGGAGACATAAACAGTAACACAATAGTGGCAGGAGACTTCAATATCACTCTTTCAGTTTTGTATAAATCTAACAGAAAGATAAACAAAAGGGTAAATATGGAACTGAACAAATTGCCGGAGGAGCTAGAGGTGAAAGACTTAGGGTATCTCCTAAATGGGACAGCAAAAGAATTTCTCAGCACTACATATAACTTTTAAAAAAATTGACCATGTACCAGGGCACAGAGATATTGTAAACAAACATAAAAAACAGAAATAGCTAATAACATCCTCTATAGGACATAACACAATAAAAATAGTAATTGGTTCAGGGGCCATAAACAAAAGACAGACCCAAATGGAAATTTAACAATGAAATCCTAAATAATGAGTGGGTCAAAGAACAAGTCATAGAAAAGATGATAATGTTGAAATAATATACCAAAATTTCTGGGATGTAGCTAAAACAGTCCTCAAGGGGAAAGATCATATCTCTGAAAAAAAATTATGGCCAGAGAAAGGGATTTCAGAGTTCATGAAAATGGAAGTGTAACCCTTGTGGGTGATGGCAAGGTCAAGGCTATGACCATCTCTGTGTCTAGCTATGGTAGAGTGGATCATGGGAAATAAGCAAATTGCGGAACCAAGAAGTTTCAGGGTTGACCTTAACAATCCTTATACGATCTTTCCATAGTTTTCTGTAATTTTAGTTTGCTCTGGCCCCATCTTTGAAGGACAGGTCTCTTACATTTCACCTCCTCCCAAGAGGTCTTCAGTATTCCAAATGTGTTGAGAAGGTGGGTGGTGTCTTTTTTTTTCCACATTGACTCAAGCCCTCACCAATTGTGTTTCCCCCTTTCTAGGGCCCAGTTACTAGCATCCCACTTCCATTTAACTATTTAATGCTAGGTCAGCCTTTACAGAGTATTTACTTCAAAGATATAGCAAGAACAAACATACAAACATTCCCTCCAGCATCTTGGGGGTGCAATCCTCCCTACACCACCTCAGTCTCTAGGAAGAGGATGTTTACCCCCAAGCATGTTAAGACTTTCCATAACAGAATGGGCAGATGAGAACAATTTGTCCCAACTGCCACTAAGGCGGCCAAAGCAGGTACTTGTGAAGCACTTAGAGCTTGGTCAGGCATTGAAGACGCCAGGGTTATCTACTGCATCCTGGGCCATTGCCAGTTGTCTTGACTTTTGTCCTGCCACTGGACACTGATGACTCAGGGAGAGAGTGAGGCTATTTTGTGCAACTCTGCCTCACTTAAATCCAATTCACACGAAAGTCAAGACATTACCCCAGAATGTCATTGGTCCTCTTTAAAACCAAAGGACAAACATCAATAACAACAATGCATTAATCCCACCAAGTTCAAGTCCAAAATCCCCTTGGGCTACTCCCTGAACCAGCAGAGCTTTCCACTAGGCTAATAGCTGAGTTAAGCCATAGACTATTGGAACTCCAGATATGGTCAAGCCCACAGTTGTGTTGCTCAGACCCAAACCCAGGTCAGGAACTTGCGGACCTCAGGCCAGGAGGGCAGAAGTCAGACTTTCCCTTGGATCACACCACTTTGGGAGCACTGAAAGCCTACAGGTCCTCAGCCTGAGCTGTCCCTTACATCTCGAAATAACTCAACATTCAATTTCTTTTTTTTTATATTTTATTTTTTTCCGATTACATGTAAAATTAAAAATATTTTTTTTCAATTTTGAGTTTGAAATTCTCTCCCTCTGTCTCTCCCCTCCTCTCTCTTATACATGTGTAATCATGGAAAACACTTCCATATTAGTCATGTTGAGAAAGAAAACGCTGACCAAAAAAAACCCAAACGAAAAAGAAAGTAAAAAAAAATGCTTCAATCTTCATTCAGTCTCCATCATTTCTCTGGAGGTGGATAGCATTTTTATCTTGAGTCCTTTGGAAATGTCTTAGATCATTGTATGGCTGAGAATAGCTAAATCATTCCCAGTTGATTATTGTACAGTTTTGCTATTACTGTGTACAATGTTCTCCTGGCTCTGCTCACTTCACATTGTATGGAATGTTTTTTTTTTATTTGGTGTTTTATTTTCCCCCAATTACATGTAAAAAACAATTTTCAACATTTGTTTTTAAAACTGAGTTCCAAATTCTCTCCCTTCTTCCCCACCCCGCTCCTTGAGAAGGCAAGCAATTTGATATAGGTTATACATGCAAAACATGTTTCCATATTAGTCATGTTGTAAGAGAAAACATAGATCAAAATAAAAACCCAAGAAAAATAAAGTAAAAAAGTATGCTTTGATCTGTATTCAGACACCATCTGGGGATGGATAGCATTTTTCATCATAAATCCTTCAGAATTGTCTTGGATCATTGTATTGCTGAGAATAGCTAAGTCATTCACAGTTGATCATCTTACAATATTGTTACTGTGTACAGTGTTCTCCTGGTTCTATTCATTTCTTTTTGCATCAGTTCATGTAAGTCTTTCTAGGTTTTTCTGAGAGCATCAAGCTCATCATTTCTTATAGCACAATAACATTCCATCACAATCATATGCCATGAATTGTTCGGCCATTCCCCAGCTGATGGGCATCCCCTCAATTTCTAATTCCTTGCCACCAGAAAAGAGCTACTATAAATATTTGAGCATAGTTCCAAATTACTCTACATAATGGTTGAATCAGTTCAAACTCTCCCAAGAATGCATTAGTCTCTCAACTTTCCCACTTTCTCTACAACATTTGTCACCTTCCTTTTCTGTCCTATTAGTCAATCTAATAAGAGTGAAGTAGTAACTCAGAATTATTTTAATTTGCTTCTCTCCAATCAATAGTGATTTAGAGCATCTTTTTCATATGGCTATAGATAGCTTTGATTACTTCATCTGAAAGCTGTTGATATTTTTTGATCATTTGTCAATTGGAGAATGGCTCTTATTTTTACAAATTTGACTCATTTCTCTATAGATTTGAGAGATAAAACCTTTATCAGAGAAACTTGCTTCAAACATTTTTTCACAGTTATGACTACTAACTGTGTTAACTCCATCCTATTTCCCTCATTTATTCTATCCTCTCTCCTTTCACCCTGTCCCTCCTCAAAAGTGTTTTGCTTCTGACTACTGCCTCCCCCAATCCACCCTGCCTTCTATGAGCACTGCCCCCTTATCTTTTCTCCTTACCCTCCTACTTTTCTGTAGGGTAAAATAGATTTCTATACCCAATTGAGACTGTATGTTATTCCCTTTTTGAGCCAATTCTGATGAAAGGTTCAAGCATTCCCTGTCACCTCCACCATCTTCCCCTTTACTGTTAAGCTTTTTCTTGCCTCTTTTATGTGAGATAATTTACCCTGTTCTACCTCTCCCTTTCCCTTTCTCCCAGGGCATTCCCTTTTCTTGCCCCTTAATTTTATTTTTAAAGATATCATCCAATCATATTCAACTCACACCTGTGCCCTCAGTTTATATATGCTCCTTCTAACTGCCCTAATAAGAAAGTTCTTATGAATTACAAGTATTATCTTCCCCTGTAGGAATGTAAACAGTTTAACCTTATTAAGTCCCTTTCCTGTTTACCTTTCCTGTTTACCTTTTTATGCTTCTCTTGAGTTTTGTACATGGAAGTCAAATTTTCTATTTGGCTCTGGTCTTTTTATCACTAATGCTTGAAGGTTCTTTATTTCATTGAAGATCCATTTTTTCCACTGAAGGGTTATACTGAGTTTTGCTGGGTAGGTGATTCTTGGTTGTAATATGAACTCCTTTGCCCTCCAGAATATCATATTCCTAGCCTTCTAGTCCTTTAATGTAGAAGCTGCTAAGTCTTGTGTTATCCTGACTGGCTCCATGATACTTGAATTGTTTCTTTTTGGTTGCTTGCAATATTCTGTCCTTGACCTAGGAGCTCTGAAATTTGGCTATAATATTCCTAGGAGTTTTCATTTGGGATCTCATTCAGGAAGTGATTGGTTGATTCTTTTAATTAATATTTTACCCTCTGGTTCTAGAATAGCAGGGTAGTTTTCCTTGATAATTTCTGAAAAGATGATGTCTAGGCTTTTGTTGATCATGGCTTTCAGGAAGTCCAATAATTTTTAAATCATTGCTCCTGGATCTATTTTCCAGATCAGTTGCTTTTCTAATGAGATATTTCACATTTTCTTTTTTTTTCATTCTTTTGGTTTTATTTTATTGTTTCTTCATGTCTCATAGATCCATTAGCTTCCACTTGCTCAATTCTAATTTTTAAGGCATTATTTTCTTCAGTGAGGTTTTGTACTTCTTTTTCCATTTGTCCAATTCTATTTTTTTAGTTTTAGATTTTTTTATTTGATATTTTTAGTTTTCAGCATTGATTTCCACAAGATTTTGAGTTACATATTTTCTCCCCATTTCTACCCTCCCCCCCCACTCCAAGATGGCATATATTCTGATTGGCCCATTCCCCAATCAGCCCTCCCTTCTATCACTCCCCTTCCACTCCCCCCCCATCCCTTTTTCCCTTACTTTCTTGTAGGGCAAGATAGATTTCTATGCCCCATTGCCTGTATATCTTACTTCTCCATTCCATGCAAAAACAACCCTTTTTTGAGCATCTACTTTTTTTTTCTTTTTTTTTTAAAGAAATAATGATCTTAATGACATTTCCCTTTGGTATAAGTGAGACCCGTGAATAGATTCAAACAAAATAAGGGTAGAAGGGAGAATTAGAAGAGGAGGAGATAAAGATACAGTCAACTCTCCATTATCCACGACTCCTCAGGAGTATCTTCTACCTCTTCTGTATTCCTCACGTCTAGCAACAGGTACTCAATAAATACATTGATCTGAATGATCCCCTCTGAGGCTTATCTGCAGCACAATTAAATTCCAGGCTTTTTCCTAGGCTAGGATGAGGTCTGGCTTTTAGTCCTGGCCATTTCCTGGCCATGTGGCCTTCAACAATCGCCTAACCTTCTCTATCCATCAGTTTTCTTACCTGTAAAATGGAGATGATAATCACGCCTGTGCTACTTACTTCACAGGCTCGTCATGATGGTAAAATGATATACTAGATAAAGTCTTGGAAAAAGTAAAAAAGGTGCTATATGTATAAAGATGAGATAACTTTTGTGCTCAAGCAAGACAATCAGGAAATAATTCGGTTGACAAAACTACAATGTTCCCAAACTAAATAAAAATTATTTGGGGATTATCCACTGCTATAGATAACCATTACCCCTCAAATAATGCAGAAAATTGAGAGTTGACTGTATGGAAGAACCAAATACTGGATTCACTGTCCAACCCAAAGGAGTTGGGAGAGGCTACAAGGGGCTACACTTTGGCTGTAAAGTAGGACAATGTGCATGCAATGCTGGGGGTGGGGGGAATGGATGTTTACGAAATGTATATACAGACCCCTAGAATGGGGGCCCTGGCCAGGAGGCACTCTGTGTATGTGGTAGAAGGGAGGAATAGGGATGGGACATTCACCTCCCCCTGGCCAGGAAGTGGAGTTCTAGGATAGGCTCTGAGGATCAAACATCCTCTTTGAAGAAGGGCAAGCAACCACATCTACCCCCCAGTCTCCTAAGCAGTCTGGGAGGCCCAGGCTAAGGGAGGGCTGGGAGACAGGATCCTGGGGGTCAGATGGGAGTATCATCATTTTTAGCCCACAGGAAAATTTTGCATAAAACTTATTTAGACCTGGCGCATGGTCAAAGGCACAAGGTTTAAACACTGGAGGAGGGACAGAATTTTATCCCTTTGAAGAAAAATCCCATTCCACTGGAGTTGTTCCTAAGATTCCTTTCTCCTGTTAGGGGATTCTGCCCAGGCCCATCTGAGGGCCATGAGGCTGCATGGGCACTAATACTCTGGTGAAGGAGCAGAAAAGTGAATTCCTCCTCCAGGTCCTGAACCGTAGGATTCAGGCCACTCACAGATACAACAGAGTGCTGCAGCCATAGCATTTTCCCCCAGAAAACTGTTGGAACTGGGACCAGAAAAGTGAAAGGGAGTGTCCTGGAGGCTGGAACAGGGCTGGGGACAGGATCAGGTCAGTTACAACTTCGGTTCCACCGGCTGCTGAAGGCATAGCTCACTGCCTGCAGAGATGATGGGCAGGTGATTGTCCATGTGGTAGCTGATGAGGTGACTGACACTCTCGAATCGGTGATCCTTTGTCCTAACCACGCCTTCAGGATCAACGAGCAGCAAATGTTTGGGCTGGCCACTCTGCAGACCAGTAAGGACATACTGGCCTGGGGTAGTCGTACTCTCTCGAACCAGGAAGTCCCCATTGAGCCTCAGCTGCCCTTCAGCCTCCCGCCTACTCAACTTCCCATGGAACCAGGGCTCGCCTCGGAGCTGCTCAGCCATTGGTGTTGTGGGGGCAGGTGGGGGGACATGAAGAGCATCTTCAAATGGCTTCATGTCAAAGAGGTCACGTGGGGCGATGCCATTAGTAGTAGGGTTAGAAGGACCACCAGCTCCTTGCCGGACTTTTTCCAGGTTCTGGACGTTGACATAGGAGGGATCATCAAATAGTTCTCTACCTGGTCCAGGAGTTGGGAGCTGTTTTCGAATATCAGGGTCACCACTGGCTAGCTGTCCAACGGGCAAAGTGGCTCTTAGGTGGTTGGTGGTCTGGGTACTGGGTGGAGGTGGACGAGGAACCCCTGGGGCAGCTCCATCCCGAAGCCTCATGTCTACTACCCCACCAAGAGGGGGCTCTTTCCCTGGAAAGTCATTGTAGTACTGATGGTCAGGTGGCTCCTCTTCCTCCACATCCCAAACTGAGCCATCAAAGTCAGCCATCCTGTCGTGAGGAGTGACAAGCTTGGGTGGGTTCCTGAGGTATTGTTTGAAGTGCAGCTCAAAGGCCTGGCCAATGGTGCTGATGACATCCTGTGCTAGTCCTTCTGGACACTCCAGGATGTGGCAGGCTCTCTGATTGACAGGATCTTTGGCAACATAGGCGACATACTCCGCAGTGTCCGGATCCCCACCGGACGCAAATGAGATTGACTGCATGTGGTGATTGGCAATGATCTGTTTACAGTCTGCAGCCATGAGGTTGAGGCTGCTGGTAGAAACAGTTAGGGTGATGGACATTCCAGCAAACTTTAGATTACTCCTCCCCAGTATGGAGCTGAGTGGGCGGCTACAGGGCTTTCTCCTCCGTGCAGCCCCCTTGGCCCCTGGCACAGCCTCACACACCAGACTGATTGCTTCTCTGGTGACCTGGGTGCGAGTACTGAAATCCAAGGCCCGCATCGACTGGAGGACCTCCACACAACCCATGTACCGAACAAGGTAGGAAACCCCAGGTCCCATGACCTTGTCGTTGGGATGTAACCAACCCCGAGTTGGCTTGTTGACAAAGCTCCCCTGACGAGTCCACTCCTCACCCCCCAGCTGGCCCCCTTCCACCCGAGTCCTCCGCCCGCCGCTCAGTTTGTTCATGTCCAGGGAATCCATGGCCCAGCCCAGCTCCTGAGGTACAGGTACGACACGCAGCTGTTTCTGGGGTGGAGCCGGTCCAGGGCCGCATGGGGTCTCCACTCCGCGCCACGGGCCGGTCTCACTCCGGGTCTGGCGGCCGCAGCTTCTTCGAGTAGACCTCCAACTTTCTTTCCCGCCCCCTCCCCCCCAGGCCCAGCCTCCTGAGCATCTACTTTTAAAACTTTGAGTTCCAAATTCTCTCCCCTCTTCCTTCCCCACCCACTCTCCCTAAAAAGGCAAGCAATTCAACACAGGCCACACATGTATCATTATGTAAAACACTCCTATAAATAGTCATGTTGTGAAAGACTAACTATATTTCCCTCCCTCCTATCTTGTCCCCCTTTATTCAATTTTCTCCCTTGATCCTGTGCCTTTTCAAAAGTGTTTGCTTTTGATTATTCTTCCCCCTATCTGCCCTCCCTTCTATTGTCCCCCTTTTTTATCCCCTTCCCTCTAATTTCATGTAGGGTAAGATACGCAATTGAGTGTGTATGGTATTCCCTCCTCAGGTCAAATTCGATGAGAACAAGATTCACTCATTTCCCTCACCTGCCCCCTCTTCCCCTCCAATAGAACTGCTTTTTCTTGCCACTTTTATTTGAAATAATTTACCCTGTCCTATTTCTCCCTTTCTCCCTCTCTCAATATATTCCTCTCTCATCCCTTAATTTGATTTTATTTTTTTAGATATCGTCCTTTCATATTCAACTCATCCTGTGCCCTCTGTCTATATGTATACATATATATATGTGTGTGTATATATATGTATATTCCCTTCAGCTACCCTAATACTGAGGTCTCATGAATTACACACATCATCTTTCCATGTAGGAATGTAAACAAAACAGTTCAACTTTAGTAAGTCCCTTGTGATTTCTCTTCCTTGTTTACCTTTTCATGCTTCTCTTGATCCTTGTGTTTGAAAGTCAAATTTTCTATTCAGCTTTGGTGTTTTCACTGAGAAAGCTTGAAAGTCCTCTATTTTATTGAAAATCCATATTTTACCTTGGAGCATTATACTCAGTTTTGTAGGGTAGGTGATTCTTGGTTTTAGTCCTAGTTCCATTGACCTCTGGAATATTGTATTCCAAGCCCTCCCACCCCTTAATGTGGAAGCTGCTAGATCTTGTGTTATCCTGATTGTGTTTCCACAATACTCAAATTGTTTCTTTCTGGCTGCTTGTAGTATTTTCTCCTTGATCTGGGAGCTCTGGAATTTGGCGACAACATTCCTAGGAATTTTCTTTTTGGGATCTGTGTCAGGAGGCGATCAGTGGATTCTTTCCATTTCTATTTTGCCCTCTGGATCTAGAATATCAGGGCAGGGCAGTTCTCCTTGATAATTTCTTGGAAGATGAGATCTAGGCTCTTTTCTTGATCATGGCTTTCAGGTAGTCCAATAATTTTTAAATGATCTTTCCTGGATCTATTTTCCAGGTCAGTGGTTTTTCCAAGGAGATATTTCACATTGTCTTCCACTTTTTCATTCCTTTGGTTCTGTTTTATAATATCTTGATTTCTCATAAAGTCACTAGCTTCCACTTGCTCCAATCTAATTTTTGAGGTGGTATTTTCTTCAGTGGTCTTTTGGACCTCCTTTTCCATTTGGCCAATTCTGCCTTTTGAGGCATTCTTCTCCTTATTGGCTTTTTGGAGCTCTTTTGCCATTTGAACCAGTCTATTTTTAAGGTGTTGTTTTCTTCAGTATTTTTTTGGGTCTCCTTTAGCAAGTCATTGACTTGTTTTTCATGATTTTCTTGCATCATTCTCATTTCTCTTCCCAATTTTTCCTCTACTTCTCTTACTTGTTTTTCCAAATTCTTTTTGAGCTCTTCCATGGCCTGAGACCAATTCATATTTTTCTTGGAGGCTTTTGATGTAGGCTCTTTGATTTTGTTAACTTCTTCTGGCTGTATGTTTTGGTCTCCTTTGTCACCAAAGAAAGATTCCAAAGTCTGAGTCTGAATCTGAGAGCATTTTCACTGCCTGTTCATGTTCCCAGGCAACTACTTGACCCTCGAGCTTTTTGTCAGGATATGACTGCTTGTAGAGTAGAGAGTTACTTTGTCCCAAGCTTTAGGGGTTTTGTGCTGCTGTTTTCAGAGCTACTTCTACACAGCAAGCTCTGCCACAGCAGTGCTCCTCCTCCCCCAAGAACTGCCAACCTGGAGTGAGACTTAGATCCAAGCAGGCTCTGCAGTCCTACTCTGATCTGCCACTTAATTCCTCCCACCTGGTGGGCCTGGGGCCAAAAGCAACAGTAACTGGAAGCAGTCCCAGAGCTGCACCACTTCTGAGCACCAGGGGTTGGAGCCAACCGCACACTCCTTTCACTCCATTCTAGCAGTTCTACCCACTAACCTTCTCTGTTGTCTTTGGTGTTTGTGGGTTGAGAAGTCTGGTAACTGCCACAGCTCAATGATTCAGGGCCTTGTGGCCTGTTCTGCCCAGCTCCTGGTCTGGTTGGTCCTGGTGCGGCCCATGCTGGGCTCTACTTCACTCTGCTCCCAGCCGCATGTGATAGACCCTTCCCCTCGACCATCCAGGCTTTCCTGGGCTGGAGCCCTGCTTCCCTCTGTTATTTTGTGGGTTCCGCAGCTCTAGAATGTGTTCAGAGCCGTTTTTTACCCGTGTTTCGAGGGCCCTGGGGGAAAGCTCATGCAAGTCCCTGCTTTCCAGCTGCTGTCTTGGCTCTGCCCATCCAATTCTTTTTTTTAAGGAGTTCTTTTCTTCAGTGAATTTTTGTGCCTCTTTTTCCATTTGGCTAATTCTGCTTTTCAAGGCATTCTTCTCCTCATTTGATTTTTGTACTTTTTTATCATTTGGCCTATTCTGTTTTTTAAGGTGTTAGTTTCTTCAGTATTTGTTATGCTTCCTTTACCAAGCTATTGACTTTTTTCATTATTTTCTTGCATTATTCTCATTTCTCTTCCCGATTTTTCCTCTACCTCTCTTACTTGATTTTTAAAATCCTTTTTAAGCTCTTTCATGGCCTGAGAACAATTCATATTTTTCTTTGTGGCTTTGGATGTAGGAGCTTTGACTCTGTTCTTCCTTGTCACCATAATAACTTTCTATAGTCAGAAACATTTTCTGTTGTTTGCTCATTTTTCCAGCCTATTTCTTGACTTTTAACATTTTGCTAAAGTGATCTTCCTTGTCACCATAATAACTTTCTATAGTCAGAAATATTTTCTGTTGTTTGCTCATTTTTCCAGCCTATTTCTTGACTTTTAACACTTTGCTAAAGCGGGGCTCTGCTTCCAGGGTGGAGGGTGCACTGTCCCAAGCTTCAGGGGTTTTGTGCAGCTGTTTTCAGAGATACTTCTAGGGACTTGTAAGTTTTCAGTTCTTCAGTGGTATGATCTAAGGAGAAGTGAGTTTACTACTTTCCTGTGCTCTACTCAGTGAGCAACCACAAGCACTCTTTTCTGCCCTGGAACTGTGACATGGGTCCCTGTTCCACTAGCACTGGTGTGCTAGTGCTCCTCCTTGCCCTGGCATTGAGACTCAGGACTGCGACCCAGATCCAGGCATGGGCAAAGCAACAAAGTCCTACCCCCAGTGCCAGCAAAGAGACTCCTGTAATACCCTTCTGACCAGTTGTTTGACTACTTTAGTGTCTGTGGGCTGCTGCTCCTGATTCATTCATTCCCATGGCCTACTCCTGATTTTCTGGAGCCTGGTCTGCACTGGCTCAGCTTGTGCTGGACTGCACTCCACTCACACTCCAGTGCAACAGACCTTTCCTGCTGATCTTCTAAGTTGTCTTGGGCTGGAAAATGTTTCACCCCATCCTTTTGTGGGTTCTGCTGCTCCAGATTTAGTTTTAGGGAACTATTTAAAGGTCTTTGGAGAGGATTGGGAGAGAACTCAAACTAGTCCCTGCCTTTTCTCCACCATCTTGACTCCTTGTCCTTAAGTAAGTCTTTAAAGTCATATAAGTCTGGGGCAGCTAGGTGGCACAGGGAGTAGAACACTGGCCTTGGAATCAGGAGGACCTGAGTTCAAATCTAGCCTCAGACACTTGACACACTTACTAGCTGTGTGACCCCGATTGCTCTGCCTTCCCCCCTCAAAAAGAAAATTAAAGTCATGTAAGTCTTTCCAGGTTTTTCTGAAAGCATCCTGCTTATCATTTCTTATGACACAATAATCCATCACAATTGTATACCACGACTTGTTCAGCTATTCCCCAATTGATGAGCATCCCCTCAATTTCCAATTCTTTGCCCCCACAAAAAGAGCTGCCATAAATATTTTTGTACATAGAGGTCCTTTTCCTTTTGTCTCTTTGGGATACAGACATAGTAGTGCTATTGCTGGGTCAATATGCACAGTTTTATAGCCTTTTGGGCACAGCTTCAAATGACTTTCCAGAATGGTTGGATCAGTTCACAACTCCAATAGTATATTAGTGTCCCGATTTTCCCACATCCCTCCAGCATTTGTCATTTTCCTTTTCTGTCATATTAGCCAATCTGATAGGTGTGAGGTGGTACTTCAGAATTGTTTTAATTTGCATTTGTCTAATCAATAGTGATTCAGAACATTTTTAATAAGACTATAGATATAGATGAAGATTGATAGATAATTTCGATTTCTTCTTCTGAAAACTGCGTGTTCATATCCTTCGACTGTTTATCAATTGGCGAATGACTAATATTTTTTATCAATTTGACTCAGTTCTCTATATATTTGAGAAATATGACCTTTATAGAGAAACTTGATGTAAAACAATTTTCCCCAGTTCTCTGCTTTTCTTCTAATCTTGGCTGCACTGGTTTTATTTGTGCTAAACCCTTTTTAATTTAATGTAATCAAAATTATCCATTTTCCATTCCATAATGCTTGCTATCTCTTGTTTGGTCATAAATTCTTCCCTTATCCAAAAATCTGACAAGTAAAGTATTCCATGCTTACTTAATCTGCTTATATCATCTTTTATGTCTATGTCATGTACCCATATTGACCTTATCATGGCATACCATGTGAGATGTTCTACACTTAGTTCCTGCCAAACTGCTTTCCAGTTTTCCCAGCAGTGTTTGACAAATAGTGAGTTCTTATCCCAAAAGCTTGGATCTTTGGGTTTCTCAAACACTAGATTACTATGGTCATTTACTACTGTGTATTGGGTACCTAATCTATTACATTTATTCCTCACTCTATTTGTTAGCCAACTGTTTTGATGATTACCACTTTGTAATATAGTTTGAAATATGGTACGAGTAGACCACCTTCCTTCACATATTTTTTTCATTGATTCCATGATATTCTTCATCTTTTGTTCTTCCAGATGAATTTTGCTATTATTTTTTCTAGCTCTATAAAATAATTCTTTGGTAGTTTGGTATGGCACTCAATAAGTAAATTAATTTAAGTAAAATTGTCATTTTTATTATATTGTCTTGGCCTACCCATAAATAATTAATATTTCTCCAATTCTTTAGATCTGATTTGATTTGTGTGAGAAGTATTTTGTAATTGTGTTCATATAATTCCTAGGTTTATCTTGACAGGTAAACTCCCCAGTATTTTATATTGTCTGTAGTTATTTTAAATGGAATTTCTCTTTCTATCCTTCCTGCTAGACTTTGTTGGTATTATATAAAAATGCTGATTTATATGGGTTTATTCTATATCCTGCATCTTTGCTAAAGTTTTGAATTATTTCAATTAGTTTTTAGTTGATTCTCTAGGATTCCCCAAGTATACCATCATATATTCTGCAAAGAATGATGGTTTTGTTTCCTCATTACCTATTTTAATTCCTTTTTCTTATCTTATTGCTATAGATAGTATTTCTAGTACAATATTGAATAATGGTGGTAAAAATGGGCATCCTTACTTCACCTCTGATTTTATTGGGAAGGCATCTAGCTTATCCCCATTATTAATAATGCTTGCTGATGGTTTTAGATAGAAACTATTTCTCATTTTAAGGAAAGCTCCATTTATTGCTATGTTCACTAGTGTTTTTAATAGGAATGGGTGCTGTATTTTGTCAAAAGCTTTTTCTACATCTATTGAGATAATCATATGATTTTTGTTGTTTTTGTTATTTATGGTCAGTAGCGCTGATAGTTTTCCTAATATTGAATCAGCCCTGCATTCCTGGTATAAATTCCCCGTGGTCATAGTGCATGATATGTTGCTGTAATCTCCTTGCTAGTATTTTATTTAAAATTTTTGCAACAATATTCATTAGGGAAATTGGCCTACAGTTTTCTTTCTCTGTTTTTGTTCCTCCTGGTTTAGGTATCAGCACCATATTTGTGTCATAAAAAGAATGTGGTAGAACTCGTTCTTCACCTGTTTTTCCAAATAGTTTATATAGTCTTGGAATTAATTGTCCTTTAAATATTTGGTAGAATTCATTTGTGAAGCCATCTTGTCTCGGGGATTTTTTTCTTAGGAAGCACAATGATGACTTGTTCAATTTCTTTTTCCAAGATAGGATTATTTAAGTATTTTATTTCTTCTATTAATCTGACCAATTTATATTTTTGTTAACATTCATCTATTTCACTTAGATTGTTTATTGGCATATAGTTGGGGGAAATGGCTCCTAATAATTGCTTCAATTTCCTCTTCATTGGTGGTGAATTTACCCTTTTCATTTTTGATACCGGTAATTTGGTTTTCTTCTTTCTTTTTTTAAATCAAATTAACCAATGGTTTATCTATTTTGTTTTTTCTCCCTAGTTTTATGTGTTAGTTCAATGGTTTTCTTACTTTCAATTTTATTAATCTCTGCTCTGCTTTTCAGGATTTCCAATTTGGTGTTTAATTGGGGATTTTTAATTTGTTCTTTTTCTAATTTTTTTAGTTGCATGCCCAATTCATTGATCTACTCTTTCTCTATTTTATTGATGTAAGAATTTAGAGATATAAAATTTCTCTTAGGTACTGCTTTGGCTGCATCCTATAAATTTTGGTATGTTATCTCATTGGTGTCATTCTCTTTAATGAACTTATTGATTATTCCTATGATTTGTTCTTGGACTCAGTTATTCTTTAGGATTAGATTATTTAATTTCCAATTAATTTTAATCTGCTTCCATGGCTTTTTATTGAATGTAATTTTTATTGCATTATGATATAAAAGGATGCATTTAATATTTCTGCTTTTCTGCATTTGGTTGTGAGGTTTTTACACCCTAATACATGGTCATTTTTTGTCAATTTTTGTAGTACTGCTCAGAAAAGGGTAAATTCCTTTCCATTTCCATTCAGTTTTCTCCAGAGGTCTATCATATCTACCTTTTCTAAAATTCTATCTATCTCCTTAATTTCTTTCTTGTTTATTTTATGGTTAGATTTCTCTAGTACTAAGAGGGTAAAATTGAGATCCCCCATTAGTATACTTTTACTGTCTATTTCTTACTGTAGCTCATTTAACTTTTCCTTTAAGAATCTAGATGCTATCGTATTTGGTATGTATATATTTGGTAATGATATAATTAGATCTATTTTTGCTTTGTCTGAGATTATAATTGTTACTCCTGCTTTTTTTTTTAACTTAAGGTGAAGCATAATAGATTCTGTGTCAGCCTCTTACCTTAACTCAATGTGTATCTCTCTGTTTTAAGACTGTTTCTTGTAAACAATATATTTTAGGATTCTGGTTTTTAATCCATTCTGCTATCTGCTTCTGTTTTATGGGTAAGTTCATCCCAATCACATTCACAGTTATGTGTATTTCTCTCTATTCCGTTATCTTCTGTTTCTTCCTCTCTTTCTCTTTTTATTCTATCCCTCCTCACGAGCTTTTGCCTCTCCTAATTTGCCCTCCATTCTATCAACCACCCATTTTCTTACTTTCTTGTAGGTAAGATAGATTTCTATCTGTAACTGAATGTATATGGTATTCCTTTGTAGAGCCATTTCCATTGAGTAATCTTCAAATGTTGCCGGCCCCTCCCATCTTCCCCTGCACTATAAAAGCTCTTTCATGTCTGTTTTAAAATTTACCCCATTGTATCTCTCCCTATGCCCTTTTCCTAGTGCATCCTTCTTTCTTGCCCCTTAATTTTATTTTTTTTTGGATATCATTCCATCATATCAACGAACACCCATGCCCTCTGTCTTTGTACACTCCTTCTAACTGCCCTTATAATGATAAATTTCTTAAGAGTTACAGGTATCATCTTCTCATGTAGCAATGTTTAACCTTATTGATTCCCCTATGATTTCTCTTTCCTATTTATCTTTTTATGCTTCCTTTGAATATTGTTTTTGAAAGTCAAAATTTCTATTTGGCTCTGATCTTTTCATCAGGAATGCTTGAAAGTCCTCTATTTCACTAAACATCCACTTTTCCCATTGAAGGATTATGCCCAGTTTTGTTGGGTAGGTGATTCTTGGTTGTAATCCTAGCTCCTTTGCCATTCAGAATATCATATTCTAAGCCTTCTCATCCTTTAATGTAGAAGCCACTAAATCTTATATTATTCTGACTGTGGTTTCACAATATTTGAATTGTTTCTTTCTGGCTGCTTGAACTATTTTCTTCTTGACATGGGAGCTCTGGAATTTGGCTATCATATTCCTGGGTGTTTTCATTTTGGGATCTCTTTTAGGAAGTGATTGGTGGATTCTTTCCATTTTTATTTTACCCTCTGGATCTAAGATATCAGGACAGTTTTCCTTGATAATTCCTTGAAATATGATGTCTAGGCTTTTTTTTTGATCATAGGTTTCAGGTAGTCCAATAATTTTTAACATTTCTCCTCAATCTATTTTCCATGTCAGTTGTTTTTCCAATGAGATATTTCATATTTTCTTCTATTTTTTCATTCTTTTGATTTTGTTTTATTATTTTTTGATATCTCATGGAGTCATTAACTTCCACTTGTCCAATTCTAATTTTTGAGGAATTATTTTCTTCAGTGAGCTTTTGTACCTGTTTTTTCCATTTGGCTAACTCTATTTTTAAGGAGTTCTTTTCTTCAGTGAATTTTTGTATCTCTTTTGCCATTTGGTCTATTCTGTTTTTCAAGGTGTTATTTTCATCAGCATTATTTGTGCCTTCTTTAGTAAAGCTGTTGACTTATTTTTTCATAATTTTCCTGCCATCACTCTCATTTCTCTTCCCAATTTTCTTCTACCTCTCTTATTTGGTTTTTAAAATCCATTTTGAGCTCTTTGAGGGTCTGAGACCAATTTACATTGTTCTTTGAGTTTTTGTATTAACTGCTTTGATTTCATTATCTTCTGAGTTTGTGTTTTGATCTTCCTTGTCTCCACAGTAACTTTCTATGGTCAGGTTCTTTTGTATTGTTTGCTCATTTCCCCAACCTATTTCTTGACTTTTAACTTTATATTAAAGTTTGGCTCTGCTCCAGGGTGGAGGAGGGTGCACTATCCCAAGCTTCTGGTTTTTCATTGTGCTGTTTTCAGGGCTAGTTCTGGGGGTCTGTAAGTTTTCAGTTCTTCCAATGTGGCATAACCTAAGGAGAGGTGTGGTCATTGCTCTGCTGGCCTGTGCTCTGGTCTATGAGTGACCACAAGCACTCTTTTCTGCCCTGGAATGGAGAGCATGATCTGAGCTCCTGCTAGTGCTCCTCCTCACCCTGGGACTATGACCTGGAACTGTGTTTGGGCAATGCAACAGAGTCCTGCTCCCAGTACCATCAAAAGATACCCATCTCCTGATAGCAAGTTGATAGACTCAGAGTGCAGATCAAGACATATTTCCTAGGAAATGATCATTGTGGGAATTTGTTTTGTTTGATTATACATGTTTGTAACAGGAGTTTTGTTTATCTTCATTTCTCAATGGGAGCCTGGGGTGGGAGGTGAAAGGGAGAAAAGACAGATTTTCTTGATTGAAAAAAACATTTTAAAAAAGAAAAAGAGTCCTGTGCCTATTACTGGGCCCTAGTTGTTATGAACATATGACACAGGGATATACAATCACCTTTTGTCTAGAATTGCCTATTATGAGTTGGATGGATGGTGCAAAATTGTCTCTCAACAAAGTAGGCAGGATACAGGAAGATTCTGTTGATAAATGGAATTGGTACATTCAAAATCTCACTCTTCTGGCTCCCTCTGGTGTCAATGCCCTTCAAAAACAAGTAGTGACTGCCAGAGACTGAGGCCTTTAGGCCAGATCCTGGAACCCTGCTTCTTCTACTGGTCCAGTGGGCCCCAGCAATAAGGTCCTGGCTTCCAAGGAACACTGTTTTCCTTGGTTTGCCAATCATTCTATCTGCTATCAGAGAAGCATATGCACCTGGACTTCATTAGCCACTAATCTGGTAAAAGGGGATAGTGTAGAGCAGGAATCCTCAAAGTATGCATAGTGGCCCAAATCAACTGGCCACTTGTTGTATGGCTGCCTGCTAGGAATGTTTTTTACACTTTTAAATACAATAAAACTTTATTTAAAATGTAAAGCAATTAGTACCTCTCTGGTTGTACAAAAACAGGTGCAGAACAGTCTGCTGACTGGGGATCCTGGAAAGTCCCTTCAGGAGGATACACTCCAGGCTGTGTGGCTGGCATCTAGGAAAGCCTCAAAGGATGGAGTAGAGAAGATCTTCATCTACAGTGATTCCTGGGCAATGGCCATGGATCTGGCCAAGTGGCCTAGGGTCTAGAGAGTGTAGGACTGGACAACCAAAGGCTCCACCTTTGGGGGTCAGGATCAATGGGGGAATTTTGCTGATGCCTCCTACTAGATTTAGTTGTTTGTGGGGCATGTTACCATCATGAGACATCAACCAGGTTGGAGTTGTTAAAAAACAACAGGAATTGGGGAATGTGTTCATTGCCAACATGGACATTGATGTGGTGATACCATATTGTGTGGGGCTTGCAACCATATGATCTTCCTAACTAAGGCTAAGGCAGCTATTCCTACCCAGTTGGGCTCCTTGTTCCAGGCTCTCAATTTATCCCCAACTAACAAAATGTCACTCTCTCATCTCAGGGCAAGAGATTTGCTCCTGCTAATCAATAATTGCATTGTAATGCATCTGCCTGCCTGGGTCAGGTATCCAACCTCTGGAAGCCATGTCTGTGACTAATCAATGCCACCCTATGGAGTTGAAAGGGCTCTTTGGTCCAGTGGTTTCTGGGATCCAGTCTCTGGACTAGTTTTTTGGACATCTTTCCAACTAGCCCTATCTAGCTATTCCTTATTCCTCCTCCAGAACAGCTGCCTTGGCCTCAAAGTCTTTGCCCCTTCTGAGGGCTCTGTATATTCTGGAGAAATAGCTCAGATCCCCCTCAATTAGCACACTAACTTTCCTCAGACAACTCTTTCTTAGAAAGGGCTCAGGGGAGTAAGGAGAGGTATTAATGGGAAATGCCTTGCTTTCTAATAGTACAAGGGAGGTGAAACTGTTGGTATGTAACTATGGTGAATTTCAGAGTCAGAGTTAATAAACATTTAAGTGCATAATATGTGCCAGGCACTGTGCTAAGCGCTGGGTATACAAAGACTGGCATAAGACAGTCCCTGCCCTCAAGGAGCTCACAATTTGAGGAAGACATCACATTAAAAAGCTGAAAAAGGGGGGGTGGCTAGTTACCCCATGGGGACATGATGAAGTCTTACAGTCAGGGTAGGAAATGATCTGGGGGAATGAAGTTTTCAGCACTGATTTCATTTTGCAGAATGATGAGTTTCTGGAGAGCATGAAGTTTAGGAAAGCAACTGGGTGGGAAATGATGAGGTGAATTCCTAGGTGCCCTCCTCAAACTAAGGATCTGGGAGAAGCTCCCAGATGTCTACTCACTCTTCCAACTAGAGGAAGGGAGGGCCCCAGGGACAGGGGGTACTGAGAAAGTGGGGAGTTTCTCTCTTTTTTCCAACATTAATTATTTTTTTTGTTACATTTTGAGTTCCAAGTTGTCTCCCTCCCTCCCAACCATGCATTAGAGAAGGCCAACATTTGATATGGATATATATGTGGAACCAAACAATACATAATTCCATATATCAGTTATTTCTCTGGAGGTGGAGAGCATTTTCCTTCATAAATCCTTCATAATTGATTTGAATATTCATAGTACTCAGAATAGCTTCGTCATTCACAATTACCCTTTGCACAATATTGCTGTTCCTGTATACAAAGGTGAGAGTTTCTGAGTTGATTTCATCTTGCAGAATGATGAGTTTCCAGAGATCATAAAGTTTAGGAAAGTGGTCAGGTGGGAAATGATGAGGAATTTATATCTATCTACCTGGAAGATAGGGGATCCCCAACTGACTTGGTGGTGATTCTGAGTTCCTGAGTGGGGGTGAGAGAGAATCTGTATTTAGCCACTGTGGAAGAAATGGGAAGCCCTTCAAACAGTGCCTTTAAGGGGGCAGATATTCTATCATTCTCTTGATCTGGTGCTCAGGGAGCAGAAGGTTTTGGTGGAGGAGCCAAGAATTAGTAAATGGGTACAGGGAAGGCCTCAGTATCAGCTTAGATCCTGAGATAGGAACCACTTTATTATAGATGGCCTTGATGTATAATGTATTGTTGACTGTGCCTGAGGTGTCATCGTCTGTGATGTGGCCCTGATATTCCCAGGGTTCTTACTGACTCATTGTCATCACCTTGAATCAGGAGACAAGATCTACTGTAAATTGTAAAGATGTGGCACCACCTACCTGTCAGACCAGCTCATTGAGATGTGAGACTTGGTCCTTCTGAATTTAGCCTAGGATTTCTGACTTTTGTCTACCTATACTTTTTTTCCTTTACGGTGAATCTTTGGGGTTGGGGGTGGGGGGAGAGTGCTGTAGTTTTTCTTTATTTTCATCTGTGATAGGAAGACTGTTTAGTAAGAGCTCTGAAAGCATTTACATAGTGGAAGGTCTTCCAGGAGATCCTTAGAACCTTGCCACCATGGGGATGATTGCACCAATATATAGCAGGGTTCTCCTCCTTTCAACAGGGATTAATTTTTCCTAAAAGAGGACAACACTGTAGAGGTCTACCTCCCTTGACGCAGTTTCTTGGTCACTTAAGGGCCTAAAAAGGAGAGTCCTGGGACAGCAAGGTGGCGCAGTGAGTAGAGCACTGGCCCTGGAGTCAGGAGGATCTGAATTCAAATTCGGCCTCAGACACTCGACACACTTACTAGCTGTGTGACCTTGGGCAAGTCGCTTAACCCCAATTGCCTTGCTTTCCCCCTCCAAAAAAGGGGAGAGTCCTGAGTCCCATGTGGATTTGGGGCCCTCTGACTTGATGAACATCTGAATACCATGCAAATCCCCATCCCCTGCCAGTCTGACCAGATGCGTTTGTTCCACTCTCTCCTTGTTGCATATCCTTGCTGTATTAGGGCTACCATTTTGTTAACTCTTCAATGACTTATGAGCATCTCATTTCATGCCAAAATTGAACTTATGGGTAGATTGAGCCATTACAACAAAAATGATAGTGCTATCTAAATTAATTTTCTTCTTTAGCTTTGTACCAATGAAACTACCCAAAGACTATTTTATAGAGCTAGAAAAAAATAGTAATGAAATTAACATAAAGGAATGAAAAGGTTAAGAATCTCCATGGTAATAATTAGAAAAAAGTGTGAAGGAAGGGAGGCTATTAGTACTAGCTCTTACACACTGTCCTACAGAACAATAATCATTAAAACAATTTGATACTAGTTAAAAAATAAAGAGGTCAATCAGTGGAACAGATCAGGTATACAACAGACAGAAGTGAACAAACACAGTAGCAATTTGGGTTCGATAAACTCAAAGATTCTAGTTACTGGCAGCGGGCAGGGGGTGGGGGGCCCACAATGATGAACTATTTGACCAAAAAAACCCCACCCAACTCCCCTCGCCCCCAACAACTGCTAGGAGAACTGAACAGAAATCTGGCAGAAATTAGGGTTAAATCAACAATTCACACCACACACCAAGACAAGCTCCAAGTGGATACATGACCTAGATATAAAAGATCTCATCATAAACAAACAAATAAAGGAGCAAGGAAGAAATCACCTTTCAGATTTATGGATACGAGAATAGTTTGTGTCTAAGCAAGTCATAGAGAGGAACACTGAACATAAAACGGACAATCTTGATTACATAAAATTTCAAATTTAGGTGGCAAGCAAGCAACTGGGAAAAAATATTTGCAGCAAATTTCTCTGATAAAAGTGTCATATCCAAGATATATAAAGAATTGATCCATTGATGGATCATAGTGGTCATATAGTCAATAGTAAATAATAGTAAAATAATAACTTCTCTCAACATCTTAGTCCTAGTCTCTCCCGAGTTCCAGTCCCACATCACTAATTACCCATAGGGCATTTCAAATTAGATGTCCTGGAGTCATCTTAAATTCATTCTGTTCAAAATTATCTTTCTCCCACTCCAACCCTTCATCTTCCCAACTTCCCTATTCCTGTCAAGGTACACTAGCTTTCCAATCTCCCAGGTTTACAACCTGGTCATAGTGAGTAATCTTTAAAATTTGTTGCTGTTCCTTCTTTGATAATATTTTATTAAATATTTTGTATCAATATTCATTAAATATATTGATTTATAGTTTTCTTTCATGAAACCATCTCTCCTTTGGTTATATGCATCATTTTTGTCTTTTTAGAAGTAGTTTGGCAAAATGCCTTTTTCTTTGTTGTTTTTGCAAACAATTTATGTAATATTGGAGTAAATTTTTCTTTGCAAGAATTCATTTATAAATTCATCTGGGCCTGGGTTTTTTCTTTCCTTTGGGAGTTTATTTAGGGCTTATTCAATTTCTTGTTATGGGATCAGGTTGTTTAAATTCTCTTTATAGAATGCTGAGCCAGAAGTCAGGAAGACCTGAGTTCAAATCTGACCTCAGACACTAGCTGTATGACACTGGGCAAGTCACTTAACCTCTATCTGCCTAAGTTTCCTCATCTGTAAAATGGGGATAATAATAGCACCTATCTCTCAAGGTTATTGTGAGGGTCAAATGTGGCCATTGTAAAGCACTTAGCACAGTGCACATAGTAGGCACTTAATAAATGCTTGTTTCCTTCTTGTTTTGTTTTATTAATCATGGTATTTCATATCTTTTTAGCTATGCATCCATTTTATTTATCAGGTTCTTTTGAGCATATAACTCAGCATAAGTTTTCCAACATTTTCCTTTATTCTTCATCTGTTGTCAGTTTTCTATTTTCTTCATTGATTTTGGTAACTTGAATTTCTTCTCTTTAAAAAAAAAACAAAGTAGCCAATGATTGTGTATTTTCTTAATTTTCTAAGAAATAAAAATAGCTCCTCATTTTTATGATCTTTTCAATGGCATCTGGTTTTCAATCATGTTGGTCTCTTTTTGATACTCAAAATTTGTACTTTTGTGTTTGTTTTGTTAATTTGCTGCTTTTCTATTTGTTTTTAAATTCCTGCCCAATGCATTGATCTCATCTTTCTTTTTTGTGAGTGACAGTATTTAGATGTGTCCCAAAATATGGTATGTTGTCTCATGGATATCCTTTTCTTTGACAAAATTTTGTTTGATTTTTTTTCTTTAACTTATTCTTTTTTAAGGATTATTTTAGTCTGTATTTAAGTCTGGACATTTTTTTCTAATTCCTTTTATTCATTATAATTTTTATTGCATTGTTATTAGTATAGTATGTGTTTTTATTTCTATTTCTCTGCATTTGTTTGTGCACGGGATTAGTTTTTGCAAAGCTGAGAAATTCCTTATGATTCCCATTCAGGAATCAACAGCTCTGTCACATCAAGTGTTTTAAAAATTCTATTCCACTTTCTAAAAAAATCTTATTTCTTGTTTATTTATTTATTTGTTTATGTTGTTGTTGTTGTTAGATTTGCCTTGGTCTGAAAGGGGCATACTGAAATCCCCAACAAGTATTGTTTTACTGTCTATTTCTCCCTGTTGTTGTAACATTTCTCCTTGTAGTTCAATTAGCTTTTCCATTTAGTTCTTAGATGCTATGCAGTTCAGTGATATATATTCAGTATTGCTGTTGTTTCACTATTTTTAACCATAATGCAATATCCTTGCTTATCTCTTTTATCTATGAATATTTGTACTACTACTTTGAGATCATTATTGCCAACCCTGCTTTTTTTTTGGATCCACATAGGATATAATAAATTCTATTTGAGACATAATAGAAAATATAATACAGTCTATTTGGTCCCCAAATTTTAATTTTGTGTGAATCTTTTTTTAAGTGTGCTTCTTGTAAATAACATTGTTGGGATCTGCTTTCTAATCCATTTTGCCACCCTCCTCTGTTATATAGATGAGCTCAACAATCAATCAATTAACAAGTATTTATTAAATGCCTATCATGTACCAAGAACTTTGCTAGGCACTGGGGATACAAATACAAAGAATGAAACACTCTACTCGTAGGACATTATATTCTAACGAGAGAGACAGTAAACACATGTAAAAATATATGCAGATTTTGTTATAAAGAATCGCTGTCCTGGAGGGAGCTGGGGAGGGGGTGGTGTGGTGAGAAGGATATATAAGGAAACCTCCAAATGTAAAAGACATTACATAACATAATATATGATATAAAGATAAAACATAAATACATGATATAACATAATAAGACAATAAGATATAACTGTTTTTAAAATAAAGTGCTTTGTTAACAGTAAAAATAAATACAGGATAAATATAAAGTTAATTAATACAAGTATTAAATACAAGGTAGCTTGGGAGAGGGAGGGCACTAGTGATTTGGGGGGTTAGGAAAGATTTCATGTGGAAGATGATGCTTGAGCTGCCACTTACAAGAGGAGGATGGGAGATGAAGTATGAGGAAGAGAGAAGGCCAGCTTGGCTAAGCTGAAGAGCAATATCCAAGGAGGCTAGAAAGGTAGGTTGGCGTCAGGTTGTGTAGGTCTGTAAAGGCTAAATAAAGGAGTTTATATTTGATCCCAGAGGCCAGAGAAAACCACTGGAGTTGGTTGAACAGGAAAGTGACATAGATCTATGTTTAAGGAAAATTACTTTGGAGAATTGTCACGAAGATAGAAATGTTGAGATTCGGCCAATTGATTGGATATGTGGGGTGAGGGACTGTGAGGAGTCCAGGATACTGCTAAGGTTATAAACCTGGGAGATGGGAAAGCTAGGGTACCTTGACAGGAATAGGCAAGTTGGGAAGAGGAAGGTTTGGAGGGGAGGGAAAGATAATTTTGAAAGAATGAATTTAAGATGCCTCCAGGACATCTAATTTGAAATGCCCTATGGGTAATTAGTGATGTGGGACTGGAACTCAGGGGAAAGACTAGGACTAGATGTCGAGAGAAGTTATTATTTTACTATTATTTACTATTATTCTTATTTTTAAAGGGGGCAGCTAGGTGGTACAGAACACCAGCCCTGGAACCAAATCGGGCCTCAGACACTTGCCACTTTACTAGCTGTGTGACCCTGGGCAAGTCACTTAATCCCACTTGCCTCACCCCCGAAATAAATAAATTTTAAAAAGGGGGGGCAGCTAGGTGGTAGAGTAGATATAGCACCAGCCCTAGAGTCAGGAAGACCTGAGTTCAAATCTGGCCTCAGACACTTGACACACTTACTAGCTGTGTGACTGTGGGCAAGTCACTTAATCCCAATTGCCCTGCCTTCCCCCCTCCAAAAAAAATAACCAATAAATAACCAAATAAAAAATAACCAATAAAACAAATAAATAACCAATTATTAATTTGGGATCTAGGCTTTTTCTCCTTTATTCCCTCATTTAGGGCCCAGCCCCTGCAGAATCAGTCAGTGTCTGAAAGATATGACTGAGTGATGAGATGTCCCTAACCCTCAGGGAACATGCTCCTTGATCTTGTGCTGTACCCCACCCAACTAGGAGACCTTACTTCTGTTTAGAATATAAACAGAATCCAGTCTAGGCAACTTTTCGCCCCAAGGAAATGAGCCCCTGTTCTTGTATGCCTCCATTGGAATTTAGGGTGACCCAGCTCATGAAGGAGAAAACCAACCAGAGTGGTCTGGATGGAGTTGGATTCCCTTGTTCCAATAGCTGGAGGTGGCTGAGTCTCATGATCAAGCCAAGTTCTCAGCAGGAGGAGCTGAAGCCTTCTAGCCCACCTCCTCATCATACATCTCCCAACCAGGGTTGATTTTCACTTGTCGGGGGCATTTCATTCAAAAAATATTTAAGGTGTTCAGGCTCTCCATGTCTTTTGTCTTTGGTTTTCTAAGAGAAACCACTGACCCTCAATTTATTGATTATTAGCTAGCCTAATTAATAAATTGATTATTAGTTACCCAGAAACTCTGTCTCTCAGGTTTTTCATTTGTCACAATATACAAGACATCCCAACAGTCTCAGTGGAGTTTGCAAAGCTAAAAACTGAACTAAGACTGTTGGTTTTTAAGTTTTAAGCTTTTTAAAACTGCACTAAGGTTGTTGGGATCCCCTGTATATATCCAGGAGTCATCTGCAGAGACATGATCAACTCATGGGATCTGATGAAGAGAGACAGTGAAGAAAGCCCGGGACAGAATTTTCGGAAATATGCACAGCTAGGGGCTATGATATAAATGATGAGTGAGCAGTCAGAGACGGAGGAACAACTGATTATGTGGTAAAGCAGGAAAGCTGTTGTTGGTCTTTCGTTCTCGAAGGGGACCAATGACATAAGGAAGGAGATGTCTTGACTTGCAAGTGAATTGGATTTAAGTGAGGCAGGGCCATGCAAAGTCACCAGCCTCACTATCTCCTCCAGAGTCATCAGGGTCCAGTGGCAAAAACATAACTCAAGATGACTGGGGATGGCCCCCAAAGCAAGAGAGAGTTGTTTCATGAAAACCCAGAGAGGACAGAACAACCAGGAGGGGAGGGTGGTCAGTGATGTCAAATGCAGCAGATAGGTCTAGAAGGATTAGGATCTAGAAGGCTCACCAGATTTAGCAATTAAGAGATCACTGGTAACTTCAGAGAATACAGTTTCAGTTGGGGGATGAAGTCAAAAGACAGACTGCAAAGGTTGGAGAAGGGACTGAGAAGAAAGGAAGTGGAGATAGTGACTATGGATAGCTTTTTCTTTTCTTTGAGAGGGGAGGTGAGGCAATAGGGGTTAAGTGACTTGCCCAAGGTCACACAGCTAGTAAGTGTCAAGTGTCTGAGGCCAGATTTGAACTCTGGTCCTCCTGACTCCAGGGCTGATGCTCTATTCACTGCACCACCTAGCTGCCCCTTATGGATAGCTTTCTTCAAGAAGGTTTTCTGAGAACGGGAGGGGAATATAAGATGATAGTTTGAGGGCGTGGTAGGATCTAGTGAAAGTTTTACTTATTTTTTAAGGCTAGTGGAGGCTTGGGTATGTTTGAAAGCAGTAAGGAAGGAATCAGTTGACAGGAGGAGGTTGAAGATTTGGGGGCAGGGTGATGATTGAGGGGGCAATCTGCTAGAGGAGAGAGGATAAGATCAAGCCAAGAGACAGAAAGGGCACTTCTTTGTCAGTCTTGGAGAAATGAGACATTGGAAGATGACATCAAGGGGTTTAGACAAAAAGAGATTGGGAGAACAAGGAGCTCATGGCAAAGGGTCTCATTTTTCTCAGTACTTTTCCTCAATGAGAGGTCCTCAGCTGAGAGAGGGAGGAAAGGGGGGCTTCAGAAGAGATGGATTAGAGTAGTTTCTGTGGGGTGTGAGATAGGGATTATCAATTAGCGAGGAAGAAAGAGCCAGCCTTGTGGCAGTGAGAGCCCAACTGAGGTCAGATAACATGAATTTGTAATGTACCCAACAGCAGGCTAGTGAAACTTAATCCAGCTGTGCCCAGCAATTGGGGTATGGGAGCAGGTGTGAGAAATGGTGGCAATTATACAGGGTTGAGTCTTGGCAGAAATGATAGGGTAAGGGATTTAAGAGCAGATGAGAATGTTGAGTTCAATGGCTAACTATTGGGTTGAAGTTGGAGAGGGAGGAAAGTGAAGTCTGAGCAAGTGTAGTGGCTTGAGAAAGTATTGAAGGGAAAATGCTCCCCCCCATATTTCTCATCTTTTAGCTGCCATCCCCAGTAGTCCCAGAATCTTGACACAAACACTGGTGGTGGGCTGAGTTTGGGAAGAGGGTGCCTCCCGCAGGTCCCTGGGCAAAAGGTTACAGCAGAAATTGATGACCCTAATGATGTCGAGACAAAGAAATGTCTACCTCCTGAGTCAGAGAATCTCTTCAAATGGGTTGGGGTGATGTATGGAATGTACGTGAAGACCTGAGGTACAAGCCATCCCTAGAGTTTCCCAGCAGCTATGCCTGTAATGCTTCCATGGTGAAGTTTGTCACACCTGTGTTTATCTCCTTGGACATCTTCAAGAATAAGTGGTCAGCTCTGGATGATGTCAGTACCATCAGACTGTCTATCCAGATCCCACCAGGAGAACCCAACATTGATAACCCATGCTGCTGAGCTCCCGACAAATCCCACAGCCTTGAAAAAGCACCTGCTGGGGAGCCAAGATGGTGGCTGGAAAGCAGGGACTTGCCTAAAGCTCGCCCCCAGGACCCTCCAAACACCCATAAAAATGGCTCTAAACAAATTCTAGAACTGCAGAACCCACAAAATAGCAGAGGGAAGCAGGGCTGCAGCCCAGGACAGCCTGAATGGTCACTGGGTAAGGTCTATTGCACCATGCTGGGAGGAGAGCAGAGCCCAGCGTGGGCCATGCCAGGACCAACCAGACTGGGAACTGGGCAGAACTGGATGTAGCGCCCTGAATCAGTGAGCTGTGGCAGTTACCAGACTTCTCAACCCACAAACACCAAAGACAACAGAGAAGGTTAGTGGGAAAAACTGCAGGGATGGAGTGAAAGGTTGGCCACCACCCCGGGGACAGTGGAAGTGGTGCAGCTCTGTAGCTGCTTACAGAGCTACAGCTGCAGTTGCTTCAGGACCCAGGCCCACCAGGTGGAAGGAATTAAGTGGCAGATCAGAGCAGAAGTGCAGAGCCTGCTTAGATCTGAGTCTCGCTCCAGGTTGGCAGTTCTTGGGGGAGGAGGAGCACTGCTGTGGCAGAGCTTGCTGTGTAGAAGTAGCTCTGAAAACAGCAGCACAAGGCCCCTAAAGCTTGGGGCAAAATACTCTCTACTCTACAAGCAGTCATACCTTTACAAAAAGTTCAAGGGTCAAGTAGTTGGCTGGGAACATGAACAGGCAGCGAAAATGCTCTCAGATTCAGACTCAGACTTTGGAATCTTTCTTTGGTGACAAAGAAGACCAAAACATACAGCCAGAAGAAGTCAACAAAGTCAAAGAGCCTACATCAAAAGCCTCCAGGAAAAACACGAACTGGTCTCAGGCCATGGAAGAGCTCAAAAAGGATTTGGAAAAGCAAGTTAGAGAAGTAGAGGAAAAATTGGGAAGAGAAATGAGAGTGATGCGGGAAAACCATGAAAAACAAGTCAATGACTTGCTAAAGGAGACCCAAAAAAATACTGAAGAAAATAACACCTAAAAAATATACTAACTCAAATGGCAAAAGAGCCCCAAAAAGCCAGAGGAGAAGAATGCCTTGAAAGGCAGAATTAGCCAAATGGAAAAGGAGGTCCAAAAGACACTAAAGAAAATACTACCTTAAAAATTAGATTGAAGCAAGTGGAAGCTAGTGACTTTATGAGAAATCAAGATATTATAAAACAGAACCAAAGGAATGAAAAAGTGGAAGACAATGTCAAATATCTCATTGGAAAAACCACTGACCTAGAAAATAGATCCAGGAAAGATAATTTAAAAATTATTGAAAGCCATGATCAAAAAAAGAGCCTAGATATCATCTTTCAAGAAATTATCGAGGAAAACTGCCCTATATTCTAGAGCCAGAGGGTAAAATAGAAATTGAAAGAATCCACCGATCACCTCCTGAAAAAGATCCCAAAATGAAAACTCCTAGGAATATTGTCACCAAATTCCAGAGCTCCCAGGTCAAGGAGAAAATACTACAAGCAGCCAGAAAGAAACAATTTGAGTATTGTGGAAACACAATTAGGATAACACAAAATCTAGCAGCTTCTACATTAAGGGATTGACCTACCCAGCAAAACTGAGTATAGTGCTCCAAGGCAAAATACAGACTTTCAATAAAATAGAGGACTTTCAAGCTTTCTAAGTGAAAACACCAGAGCTGAATAGAAAATTTGACTTTCAAACACAAGAATCAAGAGAAGCATGAAAAGGTAAACAAGAAAGAGAAATCATAAGGGACTTACTAAAGTTGAACTGTTTTGTTTACATTCCTACAGGGAAAGATGATGTCTCTAATTCATGAAACCTTTCTCAGTATTAGGGTAGCTGAAGGGAATATACATATATATATATATAGACAGAGGGCACAGGGTGAGTTGAATATGAAGGGATGATATCTAAAAAAATAAAATCAAATTAAGGGATAAGAGAGGAATATATTGAGAGAGGGAGAAAGGGAGAGATAGAATGGAGTAAATTATCTCGCATAAAAGTGGCAAGAAAAAGCAGTTCTGTTGGAAGGGAAGAGGGGGCAGGTGAGGGGAAATGAGTGAATCTTGCTCTCATCAGATTTGACCTGAGGTGGGAATAACATACACACTCAATTGGGTATCTTACCCCACAGGAAAGGAGGAAGGGGATATAAAATGGGGGACGATAGAAGGGAGGGCAGATAGGGACAGGGTCAAGGGAGAAAATTGAATAAAGGGGGATGGGATAGGAAGGAGGAAAATATAGTTAGTCTTTCACAACATGAGTATTATAGAAGGGTTTTGCATAATGATGCACATGTGGCCTATGTTGAATTGCTTGCCTTCTTAGGGAGGGTGGGTGGGGAGGGAAGAGGAGAGAGAATTTGGAAGTCAAAGTTTTAAAAGCAGATGTTCAAAAAAAAGTTTTTGCATGCAACTAGGAAATAAGATATACAGGCAATGGGGTGTAGAAATCTGTCTTGCTCTACAAGAAAGTAAGGGAAAGGGGGATGGGGGGAGAGGGGTGACAGAAGGGAAGGCTGACTGGAGAATGGGGCAATCAGAATATATGCCATCTTGGAGTTGGGGGGGGTAAAAATGGGGAGAAAATTTGTAATTCAAACTCTTGTGGAAATCAATGCTGACAACTAAAAAGATTAAATAAATAAATAAATAATGATGATGAAAAAGCACCTGCGGAACTATATACATCATGAAGCATAACTAGCCAGGAGCCATGGCCCTGGCTGCCCCCTTTCTTTTCCTTTCATCCTGTGCGTGCACACATGTATCATTTCCCCCTCCCTGTTCCATCACCTGCCTGGATCATACATTGCTTCCCTTACCTTTTGATGGTTTTTTTCCTTTCCTTTAAAAATTTCCTGTCCCTAGTACAATTTTTATCACTGGTTTACAATTTTTTTAAGTTAAAAAAAGTACCAGACATGGAAGGATTGGAGGTCTAAAGCAGAACAAAGAAAAGGCTTTAGGAGGGCTGAGACAAAGGGGAGCATGGAATGATAGGAAGTTATGGTAAGATCAGGGAATGTCACAGTTTTTAATTAGGGAAGTGAAATACTTGAGGGAAATGTGGGTAAAACCCATAGTCTGACAATGCCTATGGGTGGCTGAGGTGAAGAAGAAGTTGGTCAGGGGACTTAAGAAAGCTAAGAAAATGGGAGGCTAGGAAGTTTGAGGGAGCATCTGCATGGGCATTAAGGTTCCCTAGTGTAAGGGTGGGAATTGGGGAGAGGAAGGTGAGTCAGATGCTGAAATTCTTGAGAAAAGGGGGAGAATGACCTAGGCGTTAGCATACTACAGCTGCTATAAATTGGATTGAATGGAAAAAAATTTTTTTTTCACATCATCAAATTAACTTTTACAAGAGAAAACATTAGGGACAAAAATAATAATAATAATAAAAAAGAGAATGGAATATACAGCTGTCAAAAACAGAAACACCCACAAAATAGTAAAAGAAATTTCAACATAATTTCATTAGAAGGGACTAAAAAAAGTGAGGGGGGGGAGGAGTAGTTAGAGGGTATTTGATGATAATGTGAAAGGAAGCTTGGAATCATATTTATTTGTCTTTTGTACAATGCAACTCTTACATTTTACAAAAATGGATTTAATCATGCCCATAAAACTATAATCCATGGCATCTGAAAGCAAACACGTTTTGTAATTATTTAAAGGGGCCTTTTTAAAAAAATTGTGATACAAAGGTCTGTGCTATAGAAGCAGCCCTATACTGTGCATTATATTATAACAATAAGGCTTACTTTGAATAGACTAATCACACGTTCTGAGTTATGAACCACTGGATTTAACAGACATCATTTTGTAACTGCTCTTTGCATCCTTCATAGCTTTGGGGTCCTCCACTTCCTCTGGCTGTTCAGCAGCTTGTAGTTCTTCAGCAGATTCCTCTTTCTCAGACTCTGAATCACTTTCAGAGTCCTCTGGACTTTCAGGGTCAGGTGAATCATCATCATCATCGTGGTCATCATCATTTCCAGCAGCATCGCCTTCCCCATCGGGATCCTCTAACGCACTGAAGCCAAGTCCACAACGTCGCTGATATCTCCCTGATAATTTACTGGCCATACTCTGTTGATACTGTGACTCCAGTTCTTCATTCATTTTCTTATCTTCTAGGGGCAGCTAGGTGGTGCAGTGAGTAGAGCACCGGCCCTGGAGTCAGGAGGACCTGAGTTCAAATGCGGCCTCAGACACTTGACACATGTACTAGCTGTGTGACCTTGGGCAAGTCACTTAACCCCGATTGCCCTGCCAAAAAGCATTTTCTTATCTTCTTCCCCTGTTCTGAAGTGAGATGTTGACCTATGATCTCCTATGACAAGACGGCAGTGTGTTCTTTCTTTCCAGCTCCCATTAGTCTTAAGAACTTTTGTTTTCTCTCTTCATTGCCCAAGTCAGCTGCCTCCCATTTGCTAGTTCTGATATCGTAGTCAGAGGAGGCTGAGCGCTTCACCCTGCGCCGGTGGGACTCTCGGGCCGCACTCATCTTCTGGCGGACCCCGCCAAGGGGAGCGCCGAGGCCACCCACTGCTCTCCTCCTCTGCCGCCAGCACCCACAGACAGCCGCCGCAGCCCCTGCTCAGTGCCGCTCACTGGATGGAAAATTTGATTGAGTGGACTTCAATGTTGCTGAAAAGAGGTCAAGAGAAAGTCTAAAGTGACAGTGGGGAGAGGGAGGTAGTTTGAGAGAAGGTATCGTCAATGCTGTGCTCTCACTAGGGAAGGAGCCAGGTTTGAGTGAGGGCTAATAGAGGGAAAGCGTGTGAGAAAAAGAGGTCCAGGATGAAGGGGAGTTTGTTAACTATGGAATGGGAATTCCAGAAGGCACAGTGGAAGGGAACAGTATAGTTGGAGTGGGACATGGGTGGACTAGGGTTGAGAGTATGGGGATGAGAACTGAGGAGCTTCTTTCTAAAGGGCTAATGATTATTGCATGGTTAAGGGGAGAAGCAGGAGAAACCACAGGGCTGGAATAGGTGTGTTGCCTAAAAAACCTGTGATAAAGAGAAACTGAGGCACAAAGTCCCAAGCATGGCTGGCAAATACCAATAAATTGGATCTAAGGCTCCTCCGTAGTCAAGGATAAAACCTACAGGCAGAGTAACTCTTTTCTAGCATTTCCACAGTGACTACACAGATGGATTTTACTCCTGATTGGTTGGTGCTACTTACCATCCCATGACTGACATCCTCCGCAAAATCTCATGCTGGGTAAACATCCTATCACCAGACTGACTCATCTTCTCCCATGGTCAACAAAAGCTCACAGATTAGAATTTTTGTGGTTGGACTTTAGCCCACAGGAGTAGTAAAGCTAAACTTTTACAAATTTTTACTAACAAATCAAGTCTGAATTTGATTCACAAATATTGATTGTGATTAGATACACTGATTAGATACAACTCTCAATCAATAATTAATCATGGAATATCTTTTCAAATTTCTCAATAAGCAACTGAAATGACAGGCTTGGAGGAGCTCAGACTCACACAGTATGGTGGATTGGTCATTAAAACATAATAAACTGACTAAGCCTTAAAATAACACAAAATTAAATAGGGAACCAATTGGTGAATAGTGAAGTTCAGACTCCAAGGGGTACTACAGAGGTAGTTGGGGCTAGGTCTGACTCTATTCCTTCTACTGGGTAGCTGGTAGAAGGGAGGGGGAGAGGAGGGAGTCTGGGTCGTTCCATTCATATTCATGGCTGATTGTTAGGTGTTTGTATTTGTATCCTCAGTGCCTGGGGACATAGTAGGTCTTTAATCAATCAATCTCCCCCACCCCACTCCAAGAAAAAATTGGGAAAAAGGAAATGAAGTAAACACCACTAATGTACAATTGAAGTCCAGAACTAAATTACTGTCTTATGCTCTCTCTTTTTAATCTCCCTTTTATAATAAATACTTCACAACTGTTTTGCTTTTGACTAATTTCTCCCTATTGACTCGATACTCCATCCCATTCTATTCCCTCTCCCTATTTCTGTTTAACGAATTTCGACACTAACCTCTGTGTGCACCTATCCAACCTTCCTTTGTCAAGTTCAGATAAAGAAAGACGGTTGTGAAATGCCTGCTTTCCTCTCCACTTTCATGTTCAAATATCCTGATCCACCCCAATTATGAGAAATACAAAGTTCCTCCCTCTTCCTCCTCCTTTCTTCTCTGATGTATCCCTTTCTCCTGCCTTTCTATCTTAAGCCAGGCCCTGAATCTGTCTTTGTTCTCTCTTGACCTGGAAGAAAAGATGATTCTGAAGGAATAGTCTCTTCTCCCTATGAGGATGTAAGCATTTAATCAAGTTGCTCAAACATATGTGATCCTGACTATAGGTTCCTTGGCACTCTGTCAGGTAATCTGTAGCATAGTTCCATTACAATACAGCTTGTTTGCTTCCCTCCTCTCCACCTTGGCTTTCTTCATAGGCATAAATCTCAAAATCAGTGGTTCTACTACATCCCTAATGAGATCGGTTCCTCCCCTTCTGTTCCCACATCCCAGCCATGAGCCACATTTTGCTGTTATTCCTGTACTCGAAGTCTTAGTCCAGAAATCTGCATCTCATTCATCGATACCACCTTCTTAAAACAGCTGTCAAGCATTAAGCATTTATTAGGCACCTACTATGTGCCAGGGACTACTAAACACTAGGGATACAAAGTAAGGCAGAAGACAGCCTCTGCCTCAAGAAACTCAACCTAATGGGGGAGACAACGTGCAAACAACTATGTATGAACATGCTATGCACAAACAGGATAAATAGGAAATAATTAAGAGGGAAAGAACTAGAATTTAAGAGGATTAGGAAAGACTTTCTGTGGAAGGTGAGATTTTAGCTGGGCCTTGAAAGAAGCCAAGAGGCAAGAGATGAAGAGGGAGAGCATCTCATGCATTCTTTGTTGTTGTTTCAGTTGTGTCCAACTCTTTGTGATCCCATTTAGGGTTTTCATGGCAAAGATACTGGCTTGGTTTGCTATTTCCTTCTCCAGCTCATTTTGCAGATGAGGAAACTGAGGCAAACGGGGTGAAGTGACTTGCCCAGGGTCACACAGCTAGTAAGTACTTGAGGCTAGATTGGAACTCAGGAAGAGGAGTCCACTGCAGTACCACGTAGCTGCCCCTATTCCATGTATGAAGGGACAGCTATTGAAAATGCCCAAAGCTGGGCAGGAGTATCTTCTGAGAACAGCAAGGAGCCCACTGGATTGCAGAGTCCACAGAGGAGTGTTAGGTAGAACACTAGAAAAGAAAAAGGGAAAAGGAGCCACATGTACAGAAATATTTATATTAGCTCTTTTTGTCATGGCTAAGAATTGGAAATTGAAGGAATGTTCATCAATTAGAGAATGGTTAAACAAGCCATGGTATATGATTGTAATGGAATATTATTGTGCTATAAGAAATGACAAGCAGGATGATTTCAGAAAAACCTGTAAAGACTTACATGAACTGATACAGTGAAGTGAATAGAACCAGGAGAACACTATACACAGTAACAGCAATATTGCTTGAAGAATTGTGAATGACTTAGCTATTCTCAGCAATACAATGATCCAGGACAATTCCAAAGGACTTATGATGAAGCATACTATCCGCCTCCAGAGAAAAAACTCATATTGTTTGAATACAAATGGAAGCAGGCTATTTTCACTCTTTCATTTTTTTTCTTTTGTTCGAGTCTTCTCATGCAAAATGACTAATATGGAAGTGTTTTACATAATTGCATATGTATAATCTATATCTCACTGCTTACCATCTCAGGGATGGGGTAAGGGAGGGAGGGAAGGATACAATTTGGAAGTCAAAACTTTAAATAAAAATGTTTAAAAATTGAAAAAAAATATATTCGATCCTGGAGGTGATAGGGAGCCACTGGAATTTGAGTACAGGGGATGACAATGAGACTGGAGCTTTAGGAAAAATCGCTTTGATGGCTGAGTTGAAGACAACCTGAAGCATGGAGAGGCTGGTGGCAGGCAGACCAACCTACAGGCAACTGTAATAGTTCAGACACGAGGAGCTGTTCACTTCCCATAGCTGATTCTTTCCCAAAATGCCTACCTTCAACTTAAAGTACTACAAACCACCACCCTAAGGGATTTTAGGCTCTTCTCCAGGACTTCATGATCCGTGAAGAGGTTTCCAGGGGCCCATGAATTTGTTGTTGTTTCTAAACTATACTTTCTAAATCTGATGTCTTTTGCTTTTTACTTTTATTTCCAATATAGCCCTCCCGTCCCCTACTCAGTGACCCATCCCTTGAAACGAAGATGAAAGAAACAGAAAATAAGCAATTTGGCAAAACCAGAAAAGCATTGACTGTGCCTGATGGTATATGCCATGTTCCACACACCAAGTCACTCACCTCCTACAAGCATCCTTTCTAGTGCCTTATTGCACTATCCAGAAGGCTAACATTTTCCTAGGGTTTTCCATAGGTATTTTTCTGACTAGATTACACTAAGGGTCCCAACCAGCAGATTAGGATCTTCCAGTCAATTGAGAAGGTTGACCTGGTATCTCTCCAAGCTGACTGCTGCTACCCCACTTCTTTTCTAAGCTATGTTCCCCCTGCCAGTTTTCCAGGATTCCCACCAGGAGGGGAGAGCAATGGACAGTGGCAACTCCTTCCCTCACAGACTATTATCAGTCCCATCACCATCTTTGGTGATCTCAAAGTTTCAAGGATGTATGAGAAGTACAGGGTGTTCCTAAAGTCTGGACACATAGGCAAAAATGCGTATTTTCAAGAAATGAAATGAATGAAATTTTCAACATTTTATTTAATTGGAATATTAACAAACAACATCTTCAATATGATTTTCATCATTTGTGATGCAAAGGTTGATGCGCTTTGAAAGATTCATGTGAACTCAATGCAATAACTCCACATTGCTGTCGATTTTCCTTTGTGTCCAGATTTTAGGGACACCCTGTAGCTCCTCCTCAAAAAAGACTAGGGGATGCCAAGACATCCCCCAGCACCCCTTGGACAGGGTGACCTCTGAGATGTCTTCCAGCACTAGAACTATGGCCCTGTGACGCTAGTCTCTGAACTCCTTTAAAAAAATTTATTATATGAGGCCAGCTAGGTGGTACAGTGAGGAGAGCACCGGTCCTGGAGTCAGGAGGACCTGAGTTCAAATCCGGCCTCAGACACTTGACACAATTACTAGCTGTGTGACCTTGGGCAAGTCACTTAACCCCAATTGCCCTGCCTTCCCCCCCTCCAAGAAAATTTATTAACATTTTTTTCTTTTTAAATTTTGAGTTACAAATTCTCTCCCTCCCTCCTATCCCCCTGCTATCCACTGAAAAGGCAAGCAATATATCAACTATACATGTGAAATCATGCAAAACATATTTCTATGTTGGCCATATTTAAAAAAAAAAGAAAAATAAATTATACTTCAATCTGCACTCGGAGTTCATCAGTTCTCCCTCTGGAGGTAGATAGCACTTTTTCATCATGAGCCCTTTGGAATCATCTTAGATCATTGTATGGATCAGAGTAGCTGAGTTTCACAGTTGATCATCATTACAACATTGCCGTTACCGTCCACAATGATCTCTCAGTTCTTCTCACTTCACTTTGCATCAGTTCATATAGGTCTTGCCGTGTTTTCCTGAAATCACCCCCCTCATCATAGTATTTCATCACTATCATGTACCACAGCTTGTTCAGCCATTTCCCAGTTGATGGGCATCCCCTCAATTTCCAATTCTTTGCCACCTCAAAAAGAGCTACTATAGATATTTATGTACATCTAGGTCCTTTTTGTACACAAAAGGTCATTTTCCTTTTTCTTTGATCTCTGTGGGATACAGACCTAGTCATGGTACTGCTGGGTCATGCAGTTTTATAGCTCTTTGGGCCTAGTTCCAAATTACCTATTTTTCCCTCATCCCCTCCAGCATTTGCCATTTCTGATAGGTATGAGGCGGTACCTCAGAGTTTGTTTTAATATGCATTAGTCTAATCAATAGTGATTTAGATATGAATTTTTTTTTAAAATGTGATAACCACCTCAATATAATTGCTTTTCTTTGTAATTCTATGTATTTCACTTTATGCCTTTTCAAACATTCTGAGGGGTCTAGGACACATAAAAGGTTAAGAACCACTGCTTTATAGGGTGGTTTCTTCTAGAGGTGTCAGTGATTTTCCTCACTCAAATCACCAGAAATGGGAGACTGACATCTCAGGGAGTCAAGTTTCATTTCCTCATGAGTGGAAACTGAGACCCAATAACGGACTTCTGAGAGAAATGATTAGTAATAACCAATGTATTGGGGAGATCAGAGTTCTCCCCCTTTTTCTACATTCAGCAGGTCAGGACTGAGGATAGCAGATAGGATTAACATTCTCCTCAATCTAGTTATTACTATCCCACCCAAACTTACAAGGAATTTAACCTAAGGTGAAACTCCCACCTGTCTTCTGCTCAGGCTGGGGGTAATTTAGAAGTAAATGATAGGTCTACTTCTCATTCTCTCTCATTACTTGTTAACCAATCAGAGTTGATTGTTTCTCTCAGGAACACCTACTCTTCCAAGGCATATAAAATGTGAGCCCACTGCCATGAGTGTCACTGACCTTTTTGTTAATAAAATGTTATAATTATTAGTAAGATGATTAATTACCCAGAAACAATGTCTCTTGAACTTTTTAAACATCACACTTTTCTATTTCGAGGCTTTTTCTTCTTCATAGTATTCTTGATTTCTCTTTACGGTGTACATTACACACACAGTTACTGACAAACTTGGAATCTATAAACACTAGGAAGAAAAACTGCAAGGGGCCAGAAGTCAAAAACAACACTACTGCTGTAAACATAAAGGGTTGCCAAGCTTTCTCTCAAAAGAGGTGTACCTAGGGCATCCCATGACAAATATTCTAGTATTTTGCTTTCTCTGAAAAATGTAGTAGGGGGAAAGTGTGAGTTGGTACCTTCTGTTCGCTAGGTGACTGAGATCCCTAGTTATCCACTTTAAAACTGTAATTTCCTCCCTCAGTGTTGTGGTATGGAAAAAAGAGGCCTGGATATGTGAGTGTGATAACAAATCAGATCTGAGCTTTGTCAATTATTACCCATGTGGCCTTTGGCAAGTCACCCACCTCCCCTCTGCTCCTTCGTTTTTTCACCTATCGAATGAGGAAGCTGGACTAAATTGACCTCCAAAGCCCCTACCAGCTCTAAATCTAGGATCCTATATGTGCTATAAAGGGTTGTCAAATGCAGCCCAGCAGAGGAATTACAGGTGATTAATAGGCTGTAGTGATTTCTGAGAGGCTTATCTAAGAGGCTCATTTTATTCTTGTCTTTAATAATGGTTAACATTTATATGATCTTTTAAGGTTTGCAAAGCACTTTTTGTGTTAGCTCATTTGAGCTGCACAATGACCCTGTGAGATAGGTGCTATAATTATGCCCATTTTACAGATGAGAAAAAAATGAGGCTAGGTGATTTGTTCAGGGTCATACTAGTAAGTATCTGAAACAATTTGAACTCAGGTCTTCCTGACTTTAAGCCCAATGCTCTCTTCACTGCACCGCCTAGCTGTTCCTGTGTTTTTTGGATGATCTCCTTTTACAATTTAAGAGAAATTGAAGTCAAACAAATTAGAAGAGATCATGTTTAGGAATTAGGCCTTAAAAAGAGAAAACCCCCCAAACCCATCTATTTTGAGGAGTTGACATTTTAAGTTGAATAAATGAAATGTTTTACCATAGCTACTTAGCAAAACCAAGTGGAGGGCTGTCTGAATAGTACTCTTTTCTCCAGCTCTGGCTTGAGTCTCATGCCCTTCTTGATTAACCCAGCTTGCAGTGATTTCTCTCCTCCTAGAGAACTGGGCTGTGTCTGTGGCTCCAACTAGATTAAGCTCCTTCAAGATCAGACACTACATCTTATTCTTTATTATATACTCCTTGAAACCCAGCACAGAGACTAGAATGTAATACTGAGAAGGATATCAGCATCATTCTCCCCCACATTTTTATCTTTGGATGAAATTGGGAAGGAAAAAAAAAGTGACACATTTACACGTATTGGAAGACTTCATAAAGCATCGAGCAATTTAATCGGCATAAAGAGATTGACAAAATTTTGATATAACCAATGCAAATTCCAGCATACTTTTCCTTACCACCGTAAAGATTTAGAATGGAGAAAAATTCCCACAAACTTCACTGTAACAAAAATTGACTGCAATAGATTAACTGTACGTTTTACTTAAGATTTAGAATGGAAAAAAAAATACCCACACGAACTTTACTGTAACAAAAAAATAACTGCAATAGGTAACTGTATGTTTTACTCAAATTTATACCCTAGGTTCTGTTATGTAATGGATAGGTAATGAAACAGCAATGGAAACACTATTCAACAGAGTTCAAGTCATTTAATCAAACACGATCCGGTAGCTGCGTTCCTGCTCCTTGCGACGACCTTCGCAAACCTTTGATACCTCTTCCACCTTCCGCTGCAACAGGGCTGTGGGGAAACACATGATGGAATCATTTTTCTAGGGCAAAAGTTACAGAAGTTCAGAGTTGGGAGGAGGAACCTTAGCAGTCAGCTCATCCAACCGATAATGAAAAGAGTCCCTTGTACAAAATACTCAGCGGGTGGTCACCCAGTCTTTGCTCAAAGATGTCCAATGGAGAGGAAGTCACCAGCTTCCAAGGTGGGTCCTTCCATTCCTACTTACTTCCTTATATCAAGCCTATGTCTGTCTACTGGTCATTACTTCCGCTTCTGCCCTCTGCAGCTAAGAATAAGAAGCATAATTAGTGTCTCTTACACATGACATCTCTTTCAAACACTTGAAGGTAGTTATCGTGTCTTCCCTGATGGTACTCTTCTGCAGGCTAAACATTCCCAGTTCCTCTACTTACTGCTCATACGGGATGAACTGAAGGTTTTTTCACCATCCTGTTACCCTTGCCTGGAGTGTCCTCTCTAAAACATAGTGCCTGGAATGGAATGCTACTCCAGATGTGCTTTAACTAGCGCTGAGGCCAATCAAGCCTCCTGATTCCTGGAAGTCAGGCTTCTCACAGCACAGCAGCCCAAAAGTACATGAGCTTTTTTGGCTACCATATAACATTACTAACTAAAATTGAGCTGACAGTCCACCAAAACCCCCAGAACTTGTCAGATGAACCATGTCTCCTCTACCTTGTACTCCTCATAAGGTGCGATGGGTATAAACCCTGAATTCAAATTTAGCCTCAGACACTTACCAGCTGTGTGATCCTGGGCAAGTCACTGAATTTCTCTCTGCCTAGTTTCCTCATCTTGTAAAATGGGCACCTACCTCAGTGTTCTGGTGAGGATCAAATGAGATGACATATATACAGTGATTTGTAAACCAAAAGTAGCCCTCTACAAATGCTAGTATTATTATTACCATCCTGATTAAATCCAAGTTACTGTTCTACCCCATCAGGATCTTTTTGTATTCCCACTTGGTCACCCAGTATATTAGCAATTCCTCCCAATTTGTGTTAGCTGCAGTGATTAAATTGCCAAAGAGCTAAAGGTTGGCTCTTTGCTCTTAACATCTTTATCAAGGACCTCAGCACAGATCCCTGGGGCACTCTACTGAAGACCTCCCTCCAAGCTGACATGAATGACTACTCTCTGGATCTGGCCATTTACTCCTTCTAAATCTATGGAACAATGCTCCAATCTAGTCATCCTCATTTCACAAGAATAGCAAGTGAGATTTATAGCAGGAATGCAGAGATGGTTTAACATAAGGAAAACTATTAATACAATTGATTATACCAATAACAAAAATTACATGATTATATCAACAGATGCAGAAAAAGCTTTTGAAAAAATACAACTCATTCCTATTAAAAACACCAGAAAGCATAGGTATAAATGGATTTTTCCTTAAACTGATAAGCATCCACCTAAAACCATCAGCAAGCATTATTTGTAATGGGGATAAGCTAGAAGCCTTTACAATAAGATCAGGAGTGAAACAAAGATGCCCATTATTGCCTATATTATTCAGTATTGTATGAAAAATGCTAGCAATAACAAAAAGAGAAGAAAAAGAAACTGAAGAAATGAGAATGGGCAATGAGGGAATAAAACTATCTCTTTTGCAGGAAAATCCTAGAGATTCAACTAAAAAGCTAGTTGAAACAATAATTTTAGCTAAGTAGCAGGATATAAAAGAAACCCACAAAAATCATTACTATTTTTGCAAGAAGAGATAGCAAGAGTTATCTCATTTAAAATAATCATGGACATCATAAAATACCTGGGAGTATACCGGCTAAGACAAAGCCAGGAACCATATAAACATAACTGTAAAACATTTTTTATACAAATAAATTCAGATTTTGGACAAATATTAATTGTCCATGGATGGGCACAGCAAATATAATAAAAATGACAATTTTACCTAATGTAATCTACTTATTCAATGCCATCCCAATTACCAAAAAATTATTTTATTGAGCCAGAAAAATAATAACAAAATTCATTTGGAAGAACAAAAGGTCAAGAATATCCAAGAAATTAATGAAAAAAAAAATGTAAAGGAAGGAGATTTAGCAGTACCAGATCTTAAACTGTATTATAAGGTGGTAATTATAAAAACTAAGATTGATCAGTGCAACAGAGTAGACATACAATACACAGTAACAAATGATTAAAAAACCTCGTGTTTGACAAATGTAAAGATTTAACCTTTTGGGATAAAAATGCACTATTTAGTAAAAATTATTGGGAAAAATGGAAAGCAGCCTGGCAGAAATTAGGTATAGACCAGTATCTTAACATGATTTACTAGGATATGGTCAGAATGTATACGTGACCTAGAAATAAAGTGAGATATCATAAGTAAATTAGAAGAACATGGAACATATTATCTATCAGACCTATAGATAGAATTTACGAAAAAAACAAGAGAGAGAGAGCATTGTGAGATGTAAAATGGATAATTCTGATTACATTAAATTAAAAAGATTTTGTACAAATAAAACTAACATAGCCAAGATGAAAAGGAAAGCAGAAAGACGGGAAAACATTTTTATAGACAATTTCTCAGATCTCGTATCTCAAATATAGAGAACACTGTCAAATTTATAAGAATATGAGTCATTCCTCAATTGATAAATGGTCAAAGGATATGAACAGGCAAATCAAAGCTATATATAGTCATGTGAAAAAATGTTCTAAATGATTATTGATTGGAGAAATGCAAATTAAAACAATTTTAAGATATCATCTCACACCTATCAGATTGGCTAAAATGACAGAAGGGGAAAATGACAAATGTTGGAGGGGACGTGGAAAAATTGGGACACCAATACACTGTTGGTGGAATTGTGAAGTGATCCAACCATTTTGGAGAGCAATCTGGAATTAGGTCCAAAGAGTTATAAAATTGTGTATATGCTCATTGAATCGGCAAATTGGATCTATTTCCCAAGGTGATAAGGGAAAAAGGAAAAGAACTTATATGTTCTAAAATATTTACAGCAGCTCTTTTTGTAGTGGCAAAAAACTAGAAATTGAAGGGATGTCCATTAATTGGGGAATGGCTGAACAAGTTGTGGTATATGATTGTGAAAGAATACTACTGTGCTATAAAAATGATGAGGAGGCTGATTTTATAAAAACATGCAAAGAATTGCATGAAATAAGGAAGAGTGAAAAGCAGAACCAAGAGAATATTATATACAGTAACAGCAATACTGTTCGAAGGATATTGTGAACAACTAAGCTATTCTGAGTATTATATTCAAATCAACTACAAAGGACCTATGTAGGAAGATGCTAATCCACCTCCAGAGAATGTGCTCGCCCACGCACGCACACACCCCTGTGTCAAATGGTGGCCTTCTCTAGCACAGGGTGGGGAGGTACACAGTTCAGAACTCAAAATGTAACAAAATAAATTAAATTAAATTTTAAAAATAGCAAGTGACACTGGATCAAAAGCTTGACTAAAATCTACCCCATCAATATGTACAGCATCCCAGGGCCAATAGTTTGATCAAACAAGGAAGCAAGCCTATAATGACCTGTTTCTTGAAGAAGCCATGCTGGTTCTTTGTCACTGCTTCCTTTTCTGGCTACTCACTAGCCGTTTCTTTAATAATCAATTTCCAGGAATCAAAGTCAAACTGTCATATGACACTACTGACTTAGAATACCAAAAAACCCTCGGATTCTGCCTCCACTTGCCTTACATTTGTGAATCCAAGTGTAAGACTTTTGTTCCATCATCTTGAATTTGGCCCAATCTGGAATTCTAGCTAATTCAGATATTTGTGTGTGTTGGTGATCCCTCTTGGCAAATGTGCTCCCATCAGCCTGCAAATCTCTGCCCACCATCCAAGTTACTGACAAAAAAAAGAAATCGTTCAAGGCCAAGCACACTCCCTTGGGCACTCCATTGAAGATGGTCTTCCAAAATGAGACTGAGTATTGTATTGTGCAAGGTCACCAGCCTCACTTTCTCCTCCAGAGCCATCTGGATCCAGTGACCAGATAGATATATACTACTCTTTTAAGTCCAGCCTTTCCTTTCAACTAGTTACAACTCTAAATAACTGTATTATTGTGTAGCCTACTTCCCTCCATGTCTTCCACAGAGACAGCAGGAGAGATTTGATCAAGTTCCCAGTAACAGAATGGATAGGAATGCAATATCTTACATTCTCTCTGTGGTATCTGCTTGCAAAATTTCTCCAAGCCTTTTATTTATCTGTCCGTTCATTCATTCATTCATTTAAACCAAGCACCATTTATTTGCAGGGTGGAAAGTGGAGGCAAATTCATTGCATTTTCCCTTCTGGAACCTAGAGAAACAATGGGCAAACACAGCCTCTCACCGGCTGCCCTCTTTGGTTTTCAGTTACATGTAAGTCCACTTCATACATAAGCATCCTCTGGGAAATGTTCTCAGCTTTTAGTCATAGACTCACATAAATGTATGTATTCATTAAAGCCTACCAGTGCTGCTCAGGTAATTGAAGGCATGGGTTTGTGTTCCATAGGCCTTAGGTGCTAGTCAGCAAATTAGGAAATTGTACTTATAGTCAACATTTTTGTTCCTAGCCTAAGGATTTAACATCTGGCTGCTGTCCTGATTAGGGGGACATCAAAATGGAACTGAGCTAGGCAAAATTCCCAAAGCTAATTTGTCAGATATGTTCTTCCCTGCCCCACCCCCATCCCTTTTGACATGCCAGGAGCTCCCACTGAGGACAGAAAAATCTTTAGATTCAAAACAAAAGCATCCTAGAGGCACAATCTATTCATTTGCTGATGGCATCATTATTAAATTACCAGTTAACAAGTCTACCATTTAAAAAATTCTAAATCAAAAGAAAAGCCAAGAAACAACTCTAGGTTACTAGAAGCTTACTCCTAGCATTCTGTCCAGTCTCCACAAAGAATTTAAGACTCTTTCAGAATAAAGCTTCAAATGGAAATCTCTTTGGATGTCTTCCTTCACAACAACAAACTGCATTCCTTCGCCCATCTTAGCCAGACCCTGGGTAAGCCTGGGATGAGAGCGAGAGCTTGGGTTTTGTTCAGCTATCCATTTGTGTATGCTCCGGCAAGCCTGCACTTTAGATTAGAACTTGAAGAAAACAGTTGATTCAATACACTTTGACAGCCACTGTCAAAAAAGCAATTTTGCTGTTCTAATTAGCTAAATAGCCATCTCTCAAGGAGTTCTCTTTACATGTCTAAAATGTAAAACCATCCGAACTCTTTTCAAAGAGACTGTGATGAGAGTCAACTCTCATTCTGATTTGGATAGAAGTTATTTTCTTCACCTTTTCCTCAAGTTTTACAAAGTAGGTTCAGTTCTAAGCTATTCAAAAATGGAATGGGATGCCTTTGGGAGGTGGTAGGCTCCCCATCACTGGAGATGATTAAGAGAAAGGTGGAGGGCTATTTGTCAGATAGGTTGTCAAATAGACTCTCTCATTTGGGTATGGCTTCAATGAGATGGCTTCTGAGATCCCTGCTGGCTCAGATTCTGATAGGAAGCCAAGAAAATTCTGATCATAGAGCTGAAAAGGAGCTCAAAGGCTATCAAGTGCAACCCTCTCGTTTTTACAGATGACAAATTGAGGCCCAGAGAGGGGAAATAACTTGCCCAAAGTCACCTAGCTAGTAAGTAGCAGAACCAAGATCAGAACCTGGTCCCTGAACTTCAAATCTAGCCCTCTTTCCATAGCCCCACAATGCCTTTAACCAGAGTCCTAATATAGAAATGAGGTTTTCAAATGAATACTCATTTTTATCTCTATATTCGGTATAAGCTATGTGTGAAAAGAGAGAAGCAAAGCTAAGCTCAGCATCTTCCCAACCCCTCCCTGCTCAAGAGCTGTGGAAAAGGAAGTATTTTCCAAGCTATCAAGGAATCCGGTTTCTTCCAGACACAAACAAGAGTGCCATCCTGCTGACTGGAGATATATGATAGGAAGTAACAAACCTATCTGTGCACTCAAAGTCTAAAGAGGCTTCTAAAGAAGCTGGGTTGATTAGGTGAATAAGGAAAAGAACAAGTTAACACAGTCCTGGATACACCCTAGCTCTTCGATGACAGCTGGATTTATCAAAGTAGCTGGCAAAGAGGCCAAGCACAGTCAGGCAGCAACTCAGTGAGGGCTCAAACAAAGGCTGTGTCTGGAAATGCCTCTGCCTCACAGGGCTGCTTGCGGCTGGCAGGATCACTGAGAGGAGAGATTCAAAGGCATCGAGTTCTTAGGGAGAAATCCTCCATGGTGGAGATCATCAACACCTCTTATGAATGAGAGCTCAAGGGTGCTATGCTTTGGATTCCTCACTAATACGACATGACGCTTTCATATCACTTTACCCTCCACTCAAATCTTGCTGAGATGCCTCACTGCAAGACAAGAAGTGAGCCTGAGGTCCCCAAGGCCGGGTTATGAGAATACAAGATCTGGCATTCCCCACCAAGCTTTGCCAATGGGCTCAGTGTGGATTGGGGATCTGGAGGCGTGCTCATACTGACAAAATGATACATTCTGGAAATGCCAAAGAGCTTTACAGTTTCCAAAAGTATTTTCACACACATCACTGCATTTGGGCCTCTCGACAACTCTGTTAGGTAGGGACAGCAGCTATTCTTATTCCCGGTTTACATATGAGTAAATTGAAATTCAGAGGTAAAAATCTGCCTGCCCAAAGTCAAAATAGTGAGTAGCTGAGCTAGGACTAGAAGACAGCTCTTCTGACTCCAGGCCTAGGGCTTTTTCCATGGCACCATTCTCACTGATAAAATGCCAGGAAATTCTTGAATTAAAAATGGTTACTTAGCTAGCTATGTGACCATGGGCAAATCATCTAACCTTCAATGCCACTGGGTAACTCCCTAGGTTGCAGATGAATTCTTTCTCTGCATCAGTGTGGGGAGTGTCCATACCAATGAAATCACCTATCTGGACCAAAAAGAAACTGAGTTGTTCGCTGGAACCTTACTTAGCACACGTACTTGGCCATAAAACAGCATGAGGCTGATTCATGGAGAAACCCATCCAACGGTTTCGTTGGTGAAATGTCGTAAAAGGCAGCCTTGCTTATAAAGTGCTCTGTGCACACAGGGGACACCCCCTGAGGATTGCATTATGGCAAGGCTCCTTTTATTTATGCTTCTTAGTCACAAATAGTAAGAAAACGGCTTTGGGGAAAAATCTGTTTCTCCCCTCAATGTTAAGTCCCACTATACGTGACTGATTTCAAACTTGTTCTATCTAATGCACCTGAGGGGGCTATCCAGATGAGGAATTTCACTTAGGTAGGTCCGAAAAATGGATTAGTGCGGGATCTAATGTTGCAGATGTACGAAGGCCTATTTTCCCCCAAGCTGGACTTGCCATCACAACAAGAACAACAATAATAATAATGACAATCTGTCCTACTATGAGCTAAGGACTTGTTCAATTTTTTGGTTTTGATAACCTAATCTAATCTTTATTTACAGAATTTCCCAAGACAAAAAGACAGATCTCTTCTATTTACAAGGGGGCAGGTGGTTCATTAATGAAGTTATGGAAAGATATCAATCAAGTGAAAGACATGAAACACCTTCCAATTAACTAAAACAGGATGAGGCAAATTCTTAAGAGACTCAAAATCTCTGCATCACCATTAGATCTCTTGGCAGATTAAGAGTATTTTTTTCAACTGCTTAAAGTAGAAGGTTATGCCCCTAAAGGCCAGGAGATGGCCCTATAAACCAAATGACACCAAAGTTTCCCAGAGAATTTATTAAAGAGGAAGAAAAGGAAATAAAGCAGCCTTACTCAATAAATCAGATCCTATTACAGAAGAGATAACATTTTAAATAGAAATCAAAGGTATCTTTGGACATCTTCCAGCTTGTCTTCAGAGAGATGAAAACAGAAAGTAATTAATAAAGATTTGAAAAGATTTCATTTTTATATGAATCTCATTTTGAATCTGCCCTGTCGGCACAGTCTGTTGCAAAAGAAAAACAAACCCACAAACCACGTCTCATTAAAAAAACCTCATGACTCTCAAACAGCTGGAGGAAACAAAATTGCTTCTCCAAAACGACCCTAGAGGTACTTTATGAAAAAGATAAGTATTTATCATATTAGGATAAACAACTGAAAATCTTTTACATTTGTAAAAAATGAAATCGCTCAGGGATAGTCAGCCTGTTTTGGGCAATACTCACTTGCCTGGATTTGTACACTCACTAAATCCCCTTGGGAATTTTCAGTTACACAAAAAAATTCTTGACTTTTGCCCTTGCCTGTCCTCTTCCTAACTTTCCTGTTAACTCTCAAGGACACTACCATTCTCCCGGGCAAATAAGCTTGCAACTTAGGTATCATTCTTAGCTCTTCATTATCTCTCATCCCCCATGTCTAATCAGCTGCCAAGTCCTGTACAGCCTACCTTCACAGCATCTCACATACCCCTTCTCTCCTCTAACCGTCCCGTCCCCCTGTATAGCCCCTCATCCTCTTATCCTTGGTCTACTACTGTAGGCTTCTGCTTGGTCTTCTTGCTGCAAGTCTCTCCCCATTCAAGTTCATCCTCCTCTTGGCTGCCAAAATGATCTTCCTAAAGCATAGGTCCAATCATGTTCTGTCCTTACGCCCCCCGCCCCACCTCCCAGTTCAATAAACTCCAGTGGCTCCCTATCACCTCAAGGATCAAATATAAAATTCTGTTTGGCATTCAGAGTCCTTTATAACCTAAGTCCCCTCCTGCCTTACCAGTCTTACTACAGCTTAGTCTACTCACTCCACCCACTCTGCTCCATTTCCCAATCCCAGGCATTGTCACTGACTATTTCCTAAGCCTGGAATTCTCTCCCTCCTCTCCGCTTCCTGGCCAACCTGGCTTCCTTCAGTTCCCAGCTAAAACGTCACCTTCTACAAGAAGCCTTTCCTCTGTGATCATCTCCAGTTTATTTTACTTATGGCTCGTTTGCACACAGTTATTAATGTTCTTTCCCCTTTAGACTGTAAGCTGTTTGAGGGGAGGGACTGATCTGTTACCTTTGTATCTCCAGCACTTAGCACAGTGCCTGGCACTTCCCACTTGACTGTGGAACAAGCATGGTGCTCCAACCTATTTAGGACTATTAGAGAGGAAATCCATTTTAAGCTTAAAAAATTTTGAGACCCTTCAGCAAGTAAAATGCTACATGAATGCCCACCTAACTTTCCAAAAATGGAACCCATAAAAACTCCTCGCTTTCCACAGCTATAATAAAGAAGAATATAACTTGAAGGGCCAGTAGAGTGCTTATACTATCTACAGGACTTGGCTGGTGCTCCATAAATGCTAATGGAAGATCGTATAACATGATGAACTAACCTACAAGCAATAAAAAAGCGATATAAAAAGACGACAACAGAACTGTGGCATAACAAAGAATCCTAGAGATGTGAGTACAGTTATCCCTTCCACATCATGGGGGTTAGGGGCACGCCAGCCCATCTGGAAAATCTACTGTGCATCTCCCCCCTCCAAAATCTGAAAAATCCACGTGCAATTTTTTGGCCTGCCTTTTGTACCAGAGAAAAAGTCTGAATTTTTTCTTTTTCTTTTATGGGGTGTTCACTAGTAGTACCTCATTGTAAAATTTGGGTTGATGTTACACAATACTATATATATATTTTACGCATCTTTGAATTTCTAAACGTTTTCTGTGTTGTCTGCTGGCATTTGTGTGTCATCTGTGGCTTCTGCAAAACTCCCCCAAATTCTCATTTAATTTCTTATGACGACCCGCAATATAGAGAAACCATGATGGGTAAAGTTGCGATGTGGAAGGGATAACTGTTCTGCAACTCCGGTGGTTGCCAAGACAGGTATTTGTGAATGAAGAATTAACAAAGTCCCAGTACTTCATCTGACACCAGGAAATTGGGCCATTCTGGGCCCCTGATTTCATCCTGCAGCTAGAGCCTACTCCCAATTATTTATGATAATGATGGGGAGAAGAAACATGGAGAATAGCCACTATGTGAGACTTAGAAATGTACTTAGAACCAGCCACATGTCCCAGTAGCACCTAATTCCTCATATCCAGCCCCGACTCCTCCTGAGACAACCTGCTCATGGAGAATTCAACTTTGGGCAGAATACTGTCGTATGATTTAAACAAAAGTACTCTAAAAAAATGTTGTGTTAATTCATAAGCCACCTTTAAAGGAGGCTTAGCTCTTTCACACTAAATATGTGAATTGATTAATTGAACAGCTGCTGTGCTTTATGAGAAAATAAATCTGAACTGACATTAAAGAGTATAAAAATCATTAAGAATATTTCCCAGAGACCTTTTAAAATACAAAAGTAATGACTTTCAAAAACAATTTTTAACCGACATAGAACAAATATTTATAGTAGCATTTTTGCAGTAGCAGAAACCTAGAAACAAAGTGGGTGCTCATCAACTGGGGAATGATTGAACAAATCGTGGTATATGAATGCAGTGAAATAGCTTTGTGCTGTAAGAAGCAAATATGACAAATGCGGAGAAAAATGTGAAGACTTAGATGGCCTGATACAGAGGAAAGTAGAATCAGCAATATACGACTCAACTGATGTGAGTTAAAAGAACACTAAAATGAAAGGTAGTAGAGATTCACCATTCTCTCATTTCCTTAGAGAGTTGGGGGGGGGGGAGCCTACAGGGGCAGAATGCTGTGTACACTCTCCAGTGTAGTCACTGTTTTGGTTTTGCTTAACTTTTGTTGTTGTTGTTACTACAACGGAAGGCCCACTTGGTGGAGTATATCTGGCTATAAGGTGGAAAATATCACCTCTATTTTACAAATGGAGAAACTGAGGCTCTGTTACTAAGGGTGAGAGTGCCAAGATATGAACCCATATTTCCTGAACCTGGGGTCAGCTGGGTAGTACAGTGGCTAGAGGGCTGAGCTTAGAGACACAAAACCTAAGTTCAAATCTGGCCTCAGACATGTACTAGCTGAGTGACTCTGGGTGACTCACTTCCCATCTATGTGCCTCAGTTTCCTCATCTGTGAAATGAGGATAATAACAGCATCTCCCTCCCAGGGTTGTTGTGAGGATAAGATGAAATAACATTTGTCAAATGCTTAGCACAGTGTCTGGCCCATAGTAGATGCTTGACGTTTATTCCCTTCATTTCCCAATGCAAATGCTTCTTCCTTTGGCCTTCCCTGCCACAAGTCCAAAGCCCTTTCCACAATGCTACATTTTAGAATTTATTAGTGATAAACTGACACATGGGAATAAGGGCTCAACATCCGACTGGTGTTTCTGCTTTATAACTGGTGGTTTATGGGTAACCAGATTAGCTTGGTTATCATTTTATTGGGCAAAGTCATCTACATGTTTTCACTTGCCACCAAAAACCAAACCCTCCCCTGCAAGAAGCATCTCTTAATCTATCTATTGCTTAGTATTTGTTATTTCCTGACATAAGAGGGAGAAGAAAGAGGCACCTGGGGCTGGAGTAGAGGGGAAGAAATCAGGGTCAGCTGTGATCTCCTTTATTAAGGCTTCCAATGCCGGTTTCGTATTACTACAAAAAGCCTCCACACAGAAGTGTCACCTGCTCAGTTATCAATGATGTTGGCTTGGTTTCCAGAAATAGTCACTCTAAGAGTAAACAGCTGCCCCTAACCACTCCACCCACCATGGCTAAGACCTCATCTAAATCCTGCTCTGTTCCATGTGGAGACTTCAGAAGACCCATGGGGGGAGGGAGCAAGGGGAGGTAAGAATCAAATTTTAGTCTTGCACCGAAGAAAGTCATTAGTCAACGGTGCTACATTATCAAATATTTAAAGGAAAGGATAAACTGGCTGAAATCCTGGTTCTTCCTACATGAACAAAAAATGGATGGTCTTTGACAGAGCACAAAGACAAGAGCCCTGCTGACCCAATGAAACTAGGCCGAGGGCTGTGGCAACTTGTTTACCAGTCATGGTGACAGCCTGCATTGCAGTGTGTGGCCTTGGAGCAGAGCGGAGCTGCCTAGCCTATGAAGGCACAGAACCTGCTGCCCTGGCCTCAGAAACAGCCAATCATTCAAGGCCAACACCATTCTGAAACACCCCAATAATGGGAGGAGGGTGACTTATCTTCTAACTACAACACTGACTAGAGTCTCTCCTACAATTTACAGTTAAACAAATTCAGGGTTACTGGAGTCCAAATGAAGACAATCCCCACTGATTCCAATTCTCTCCATTTGGAACCTGAGATAGTAGCTGGAGTCCACCCCTCCTCCTTCCTTTGGGGCTGTCCTGGTGCCGAGAAGCCACATGCAGGCTTAGGGAGCGCCTTCTCCAAGTTCAGCCCAGGACTCAGCCCTACTGAGCCCCAGGGGGCTGGCCTGCCTCAGGCTCTAGCGTGCTGCTCCAGGGAGCCAAGCCAGACATTGCAGACACAGAAAAGGGGCCAGGCTGCTATGCTTATCCTCATGACCAATCCAGCCAGGCAGCAATGACAAGGCTTTTCCTAGTCCCAGCTCAATGACCATATTCAGGGCAGGGGTTCCCATCACTTTTCTCACTTGTGATTCTTTCTCAAGCTACATTTGGTTTGGTATAGACCAGAGGTTTTAACCTGGTGTCCATGAACTTGGATGGGGGGAAAACGCATCTTTATTTTCATTATCTTTGCTTTTCTTTGTAACCCTGTGTATTTCATTTTATGCATTTAAAAACCTTTATTCTGAAAAAGGGCACCCCCACCGCCATGCTTTACTCTCCAAAACACAAAACCATTCAAAAGCTCTGGTCCAGACAGAAACTCTCAATCTGTAGGACTGCAAAATGGGGTGCTCTAGACAATCAAATGTTTTGGCAAACAGTAACCAAAGATGGTTAGAGGCAGCTAGGTGGCTCAGTGGATACAGCACTGGGCCTGGAATCAGGAAGACCAGAATTCAAATCTGGCCTCAGCTAAGTAGCTGTGTGACCCTGGGCAAGTCACTTAATCTCTGTTTGCCTTAATTCACTGGAGAAGGAAATGGCCAACCACTCCAGTGTCTTTGCCAAGAGAACCCCATAGACAGTAATGGCGTGTTATAGTCCACGCAGTGACAAAAAGTCTGATGTGACTGAACAACCACCACTATAGATGAAACACTGATTTTTAAGAAATTTAAAACACAACGGAACACAGCATTTAGTAAAGTGCCTGGCAAATAGCAGATGCTTAATAAAAGTTTATTGACTAGGGAGTGACTACAAAATACAACCTATACAGAATTTAAACAGAAGTGGTGTAGGGCCTCAGGGGTCGTAACAGCAGCTGGAATTACCGTAACGCTCAAAACATATGGGGCCTTTTACAGACATTCTCTGTCATCTCACAACCCTGTGAAGTACAGTCTCAAGGTATTATTATCCTTTTTTTAGAGATGAGGAAACTGAGCAGGTTTGAAATGATTTGCCCAGGATCTCACAGCTAGGAAGTGTAAGGTGGGATCTGAACCCAGGCACTCTTGCCTCTGAATTCACACTCTTTCTACCACACCTGCCCTTAATTATGAAAACCAATGATGCCAAGTGTTGAGCATACATGGCAGTGCCAGTTAAAAGAGAAGGGACTGTAGCTGGCGGGACACCAGAGAAGAGTTGACTCTAATAGGTAGTTCTTCCAAACACCAACAGTTCTGTGATTCAGACTGACTATTCCCAAGGTTTCATTGCCTTTCTCATCTTTCTATGCAAAGGATGTTTAATTTATAGAATTGAAAGCAGAGAACTAATTTGCATCACATAACTGAAGCGCTGAACTAAAGGATTTTTTGCTTAAGTTTTGAAATATTTATTGAGTGGATTCTGTGTGCAAACCCCCTGGGGTTGGTTGGAGATAAAAACAAGGCTAAGACAAAGTAAAAAGGCTGTTGTTCAAGAATCAAGTAGAAGAATATGCCTGAACTCCATCAGGTTTGCATAATCAAGGCTGGGACAAAGAAAGGCAAGATGAAATTAATGAACCAGATTTTAAAATAAAAAATATCCCCCATCCCAAATCAGTGAAATGGCATTCAGTTCAGGTAGGTAGGGTTTCTCCATTAAGGCACAAAGGCTATGTGGGTCCTTGGAAATTTTTTTTGGGCCTTCTATCTATGTAATTAGCAAGTAATTCACTGGCAATTGTGACAAAAACCTAAAAATAACAAACACTGAAGTGCTTTAAAGTCGAAATCATTTAGAAGGATGCTGACTTCTTTGCAAATAATTGTTACAATGACCAATTAGTACTCAGTGAGTATCCTAGGGTTCAGTGTCCTGTTGTCAAGGACCCACTTAGTAAATGTGAAGAGGTTTGTCACCAGGCGATGAAATCAGTGGCAACAATTTTTTTTTTAGACACAGAAACTCTTGAATATTATTCGTCATAGAGGAGTTTCTAATTGCTGGGAGGTGAATCAGCAGAAGGAAACACCTCTCTATTCTAAGACCCTCTGAGCATTCTAAACCACTCATTTTAGAATACAGTATCCCTAAGGTATCTGTAATACCATTGTGGATACACCATAAGATAGATAAAACCCATATCTGAAGCACCCACATTAAGACAGTAATCGTGAAGGACAAAAGGACCTGTAGCATCTCAATCAGCAGTAAAAGGAGATCATCCCAGGCTCCTGGGTCTAGAGCTGGAAGGGACCTTTGAGGACAGCTAGTCCTACCACCTCCTTTTCCAAAACACAAACCCAAGGCCCAGAGAGGCTAAGTGACTTACTCAAAGTCATAGAAGTAGTAAGCGGCAGAGCAGAGATTCAAACTTGGACCCTTTGACGATCAAAGAGCTCAGCACTTGCTCTTTTCACCAAGCTTGACCTTTCGCTCTACATAGCTAGCTAGGTATACCCATTAAATCCTACCTGAATTTTGATCGATCCATTGAAGTGAATCCATATGTGCATTCAAAATTTTACAGATCTGTTGGAGCTAAAAAAAGACAAAGAATACATGTTAGATTCTGATTGAGCCTCTCACCTGAAAGAGAAATAATAGCGGATAAAATGATTTGAGGGTGGTGTTAAAAAAACCAATGGGACACTCCTTGTGTGCTCGGTAATTGTAGGGTTCACATGTACTTGTCTTGGAAAGGACTATCAGTACGTGTTGTTTTCTCCCGCTTTATATTTGTAAAATTAAAATCAGTCCTTTGAAGCAACTGTCTATGAGCTACCGTGTACAAAAAACCCAAAGTGTTCTGGAATGTTCTGTCCAAAAGAATAGGGGCCAGGAACAATGAGGGAATTTGTCTGAGTCAGGACTCAAGTCACTCCTGATCAGTGGGGGAGATATAGGGAGACAAACAGAAACCAAGTTAGAAAAGGCTAAATCCAAAGTGTTGATGGAGAGCTCACTGCCAGCTGGAGAGGGGATTAAGGTTAGGGTCTGTGTCCAATCCCGTCCTGTCTCGACCTGACCGGCCCCCCCCCCCCCCCCCCCCTCCATGAGAGCACAAAGAACACTGATGGGCTTCTGACGCTTTGAAAAGTTTTAGTTGAAGAGTTTTGCACTTCAGAATTTAAATACTTACAACAGAGCTGGTGGTTGTTGTTGTTCAGTCGTTTGTGACTCTTCCTTGACCCCATTTGGGGTTTGCTTGGCAAAGATACTGGAGTGGTTTGCCATTTCCTGCTCCAGCTCATTTTACAGATGAGGAAACTGAGGCATGAAGGGTGAAGTGACTTGCCCAGGGTCACACAACTAGCATACAAGGCTGAATTTGAACTTGGAAATGACGAGTCTTCCAGGCCTAGCACTCAACCCACTATGCCACCTAGCTGCTCATATAACAGGGTGCTCTATTCACTGCTCCATCTAGCTGCCCCTATAATAGGGCTGAACAAAGAGCCACAGCTTAGCTATATCACTAGAGGGATAAACGTTAAGCATTAAAAATAAGCAAGATAATACTGGAGGGGGCAGGAGTGGCATGTGGGGTTGGTCCTGCAGTCCCAACAAATTTATTGCTTGGTCACCTGTGGTACCTGGAGGTATCACTGGGATATTGGCTGCTTCCCCTCGGGAGCAAGAACAAATGAATTTGAGATATTCCCACTTCAGACCTATTGCCTCAAGCAACCTGGATGGCTCTTACTTCCACAAGAACTAAAAGTGAGGAGCAGCTGGTGGCATCACAATTCATGCCCCCAAGAGCAGGATCAATGTGGTGTGACACTGAGCGTGGTGGTAATACTGGGCGCCAGTGTCTCAAGGTAAACTGTGCAAAGTGAACACAGTCCTGAAAATGTATAGGTCGAAAATCTAAAAACTGGGCAATCTAGAAATGGATTCAAGTGGGAGGACACTGTGACAAGGGGTGGAGGGAGACTGGGGATACAAGCCAGTGCCAGCCATCAAGGAGGGTACATTGTACTCATATATACAAAATATGTACAATACAATTTGAGGGAAGAGGAGAATCGGGAAAGGCCTCATGTGAGAGTTGGCATCTGAGCTGAGTCTGGAAGGCAGAAGTGAGGAAGGAGAGAATGCAGGGATGGGGCAAAGTCTATGTAAAGGTATGGAGAGGAGAGAGAGAGAGAGAACATTATGGGAGAGTGAGGAAGAGTAAGATGGCCAGTGTACCTGAAGCATAAAGCGTGTGAAGGAGAGTAATAACAGACAATGACTTTCTAAAGCTGGCCTGGAACTAGGCAGATTATAAAGAGGGTTGTGAATGCCAAAGAGAGAAGTTTGGATTTGATCTCAAAGGTCGTAAGGTATGAAACCACTTGGTTCTAGAGCATGGGAGTCACATGGTCAACCCTAGGCTTTAGGAAGATCAGTTTGGCAGTTGTGAGGCTGGAATGGAGAGGGAAGAGATTGGAGGCAGGGAGGCTACCCAGGAGGCCTTGGCCAAAGGGCAGCTGATCGGTAAGGAGGGGGTGAGATGGGGTGGCAGCTGTGGAAATGGACAGCAGGAGGTACATGGGAAAGAGGCTGTGAAGGGAGATTCAACAACACTTGCCAAACGACAGAATATGTGGGCTGAGGAAGAGTGTGGAGATAAGGATGACTCTGAGGCTATGAATCTCATCCTCTCCAGAAATAGGGAAGTTTGGAAGAGGGCTGAATTTGGCGGAGAGTTTTCTTTTGGATCTAAGACCTTTAAGAGCAGGGACTATTTCATTTTTTGCCAGGAGAAAGACTAAATTTGAAGGGTCAGATCTATAAGAAGGCATCTGGGGAATGAGGATAAATGAACCCATGGGACCTGATGAGGTCACTAAGAGCGTATGCAAAGTATGGGTTTTTAACCTAAATTTCAAGGAGATTATGTACTTGGATGGAGGAAAAGCCCCACATCTTTATTTTAACTAAACTTTGGTTTTCTTTGTAACTTGATGTATTATATTTTGTGTATTTAAAAAAAAAAGAAAAAGATTATAACATGATAAGCACCAGTCTGAGAGAGAAGGAAGATTCTCATGATTTTAGCAGATATTTTTCTGACAAGTAAAAGCAAGGAAGAGCCTTGTATACCAAAGCTATTTCTAGGCTCTGGCAGGCAGCCCATAGAAACAGTGTTTTCTTGCTTAGGTTATAATAAATCCGCTACAAGAAGAGTATTATGACAAATGTTTCCTCTGGTTCCTGTCCATTGATTTGGCCTGGCTGAGCACAGAGCTGAGCTCTTCACGCTTCTTTTGCCCTGCCATCACAATTAGCAATTGGCATTCAGCTCCATGGCAACAAGGTTGGATAGGAGATCTTGTCCTTAGCCCACGATAGAGAATCATGGGGAAGGGGTTTACAGGCCTGGCCTGGGCAGCTTATAGGGATTGGGAAACCTGATGCTCCAAACTGGAGAGACAACTGTGGCTTCAGGCTGGTGGACAGTGGGTCCGGAAGGATAAGTTTCCATGAGAGGGACCTCTCTGGGAGCTAGCCAAGGTATCTGGTGAGATAGAGTAGGGGAGGTTAAAGAATCCAGTGACATCTTGAAAGATAGATTGAAGAGGGCGCATTTTTCCTGTTTAGGAATCCCTTGATTTTAGCTTAAGACCTAGCTAGAGATGAGAAGGAACAATCCATCACCCCAGTGGAGAGCAATGGAAAACATGCCCTAGACGTAACTTAGAGGTTTCAACTATAGATTAGTTATCTAAAATATCAGATATGAATTCTGAAAGGGAGATTTGCTCCCTGCAGTACTATATCTTCGGGTGGGTTTGTGGTTACTGAGAAAATAGAAACCAACCACCAAAAGCTCCCTTTTCTCTGCTCTACATCATAAAACCCTTGGCCATCATCCCCTATGACTCCAGTATCTGAAGAGGAAAGGGAGAAAAGCATCATGGCTGGTGGAAGAACAGAAAATGAAGGGGCTAAGGAGCCAAATCCCTACCACCCTTGTGAGATACTGGAGAAAATCCACTTTGGCTTTTCAAAGTCAAGTGAAACCCAGTGAATCAGGAACCCCAAAACTGGACTCAAAACTTGACTCTAACCCCCAAGAGTTCTTCCTTTTCTCTTGCCTTCTTGCACTAATGGTTAATTGGAGCACAAAGCTGACGTCTTATTGTCCTTAACGGGGCTACTGTTAGTGTCAATGAGCTGTCAATCTTGCCCTGTTCTATCAGGATATTGCTGGGGGAGCTGGGGGGCAGGAAGGAGCACCCTTAAGAGTGAGGAGACATTTAGCAAGCAGCAGACTACACAAGGGATGTACAAGTAAATAAAGATGAGAACTAGACTGAGTTGGGTGGGCGGGCCTTAACTCTCAGTCAACAGTAAAGACTGGCTGGAGCAATGTTAGGTCCAACAGCACAGCCCTTCCTGCCAAAAACAAACACTATTATCTGGCCCAACTTTACCCTCTACCTCCTCTTAAAAAAAACAAAAGAAAACAAATGGTTACAGGGGGCATGGCAGAAGAGGCTGGCCGTGTGCCTCCTGTGACCTCTTCACTCTGGAGAAACTGGGCAACAATCAGCTCAATTTCATAGTCAGGCCTGCTGACAACAGACACAGACTTCCATCCAGTCCATTCATCATGACCAAACTAAAACAAAACTCCAAAGTTCTTTTTACCAAAAAGAAATGTTTGTATATAAGAAATTATTTACTATCTAGGCAAATTCAGGGAAGCCATTTTTTTGTTAAATGGACCTGGCATTTCATCTGTGTCAGGGGGTCCCGGTAAGGAACTCAGTCTCCCAATATAGGTCTCCTACTGCTCTGCCATTTACAGTTTTAACAGTCATCTGGAGCAATGGGAGGTAGAGTGACTTGAGTTGTCCAGGGTCACTCAACCAGGATGTGGCGCTCTGACTCCAAAGCTAGCTCTCTACCCACTATGTCACATTGCCTCTCCAGGAACAAGAACAATTGAAAATCAATCTTATTTGGAATCTATGACATTCATTTTGAGACCAAGAAGTCTTTAGTTGATTAAGTGAACATTGGATCAGAGAGCTAGGTCCCGGCGTGGAGACAAATCACCTCCCCTCTTGGAGCTTTTGGTTTCCTCATGTGCAAAATGACAATGAAAACTTCTGCACTACCTGCCTCACAGGGTTGTTAGGATCAAGTGAGGGTGTATGTAAAGTGCTTTCTTTTAAGTGCAACAAGTCAACTTTCAAGAGACTTGCCCAAAGTATCCTAACTAGCTAATAGGAGAGGTCTCCTGGCTCCCAAGCCAATAAGGTCTTCACTACACCATGCTACTCCCTGCTTCATAATTTGGCAAAGGGCTGCCTGAGGAGCATAAAACACAACTCCCCTAAATTAGCACAAATAGCTAAGTATTGACTACACACACACACAAATTTCTTTAAATAAAAATTACTTTGAAGTTCGAGTTTTGTTGTAAAGAAATCTTGTTGTAATGAATGAACTTAGGGAAATCTGTTGTCCCAGTCTCCAGACGTGGATATGAAATAGAGCTGATGTCCAGTTTCTTCACAGTGAATGGATAAGTAAAGTAGGAATGCAGAAGTCAACCAAGTGACCTGCCTAGACCTCAGAACCACTGCAAACCATAATCATCAACTAGAGAAAAAAATACGAAGCTAGAATCACATGCATTCATACTGTCAGGACCTGATATACGACCAGACTTGGGAACAACTCCCAGGGCAAGATATATTCCCATATACTAAATTCTCAGATGAAACTTAGTACACAGCTTCCCCAAAGAAACAAAGAGAAACTATAGTATTATTCTATAGCTACATCATGGATATAAGTAAAGTTTCTGTGGAATGGCTGGGAAGCCAACCACCATTTATACTTTTTTTCTGTGATCATGTGTTCTGAATTCCAACACTAACCAACCAAACAACTTTTGGTAAGTTACAACCTATCTGCCCATGAGTGAACAAAGGGAAGTCACCCAAGCATACAGAGAATAACATACACACACAACCCAAAGGGCTACGTGGACAATATGTGAAAGGGTACACATAAAGAGGTGAGGAGAAAATGGAGCCTTCACTAGAGAGGATGGTGAGGAAGAAGTTACTGATGGGAAAGTTTAGAAAATCCTGAAAAATTGAAGTTGGTAAGAAAAAACCTCCTCGGAATTTTGCTGTCTCTAGAGGCAGGCACAAAGACTTGAAGGAAGAAGGCAATGGTAAAATGGAACCAAGGAAGGGCATTGCCCCTCAGATACCCAAAGGGGCATACTCACTGGGTCACTGGTGTCAGGAGGCCCTCCAGATGTATTCAGGTGCTCAATAATCTCCTTGAGGTCTTGGGCCATGCGCTTCAGTTGGGCATCTATGTTCTCTGCCAGTTTATACCTGCAAAATAACAGCAATGTTTCAAGTTAGTTCATGTAGTAGGATATTAGCTGTTAGGGTTTTTCTGCTAAGTACTAGGAGACCTACACTTTCAGTGTGCCCCCCTCCACCCCCATGACCACTGACACCCATTTAAAGCAAAGCACCTCCTGGGCAAGATGTTCAGAGAATCCCAAAGGCTTGAAACAGACCAAGGCTAATTGGGCCCTTGAGTGACCCTGACTTCACTAACACCCTGCTCCACAGCCTATGGAATCCTACCATTTTCTTGGTCAATAACCTTGACCATCTTCTAGGCCACTTCAGTAATAAAGAACTCTTGAATGCTAAAATTATCATGACATTCTACAGTGTGCAAAAAATGAACAAATCTGTTCCGCAAGTCTGTGACAAGTCAGAAACAGCTCACATTTCTGAAGTACTTAAAGGGTAACAAGGTACTTCCCAAACAACAACCCTGGTAAAGTGGGGGAGTTCAGGAATTATCATCTCCCTTTTACAGATGGGGAAATTAAAGCTCAGAGGGGGCACTGCTTTGCTCACGGTCACACAGCTAACAAGTATCTGAGATGGAATTCAGAGCCCACTCATTCCACCTCCAACTTTCTTTCTACTTACACATTGCTGCCAATTACAGGTGCCCTGATCAAATTCTTACACTTACTAACCAGTTGAAAGAAAAACAAAATTAGTGTGTGCGGGATTTTGAGAGCAAAAGTAAATGGAAGCCTTTTCACATTTAAATATTTCCAGTGATTCAATCAGATCTATTAATAGCTCATCTGCTGCTTTTCTCTGCCTAGGTATGGAGATCACTTGTGTAGGTCAACAAAAATTCGTGGTACTGGTTTGACATAAGATAAATTTGATTGCACAGAACAATTCAGGGAACACTATCTCCTCAAAGATTTCTTCATGCCCTTGTTAAGACCTCATGGCCAAAGCTGTCTGTTCTCTAGATACTGCACAAGACAAAATTAAATTCCTAGAATACAAAGATTCACAAAGATTAAAACACAAAACCAGAATCAGAACTGTACTTTTATCATATCCTTACATTGTTCCATGAGGGTTAACTGGTAAGTGCATCTTTTCATAAGGATAAATCACTAACAACATGGTTTGATTTACTTATAATCTAGCTCCAACAGCACATTCACGAATATTCTCCAAACATTTCCTCATTTTGCAGAGAAACAAAGTAGGAGAGCTGCATGGGGAAAACACTGGGAAGAGTAAAGGAGAGATAACTCCCAAGCACTCTTGAAACATGTCTGCCACTTGACATTGGGGAATCAGACAGTTTCCCTTCAAAGTAATCGAGTTCTTTGAAATAGCAACTGATTTATCAATAAAGCAAACTGCATGAAGACTGGGTCCAGAAAGAGCCCACATTATGATACTTAGCAAATGAAACTGCTTTAGTATTTCTATTTTGAGAACACATTTGACAAGTACAAATGTTTTTAGCAATGCAACAGTTATCTATGATATCATCCCTATTTTACATCATCTATAACAACTGTCAGAAGGATGACTTGGTTTCTCAGTATTCTGGAAAAAAACAGTAATTAAGAGAGAGCAAGCAAATGTCCAGAATAGATCTTGCCTCAGCCATACCCTCCAAATCTCTGCCTTCCTCTTTTAGGAGGCTTTCTCAGTTGCCATAAGCCCCAGCTGGCCTGGTTCTTCCAGACTTGGACCAAAGCACTTACGTTTTCTCTCGCTCCTCATCTGCGTGCTGCAGGTAGATAGTTCCACTCTGCTCCTTCACGGCCTCCTCTAGAGGGGCCAGCAGGTCCTCCAGCTCTTTCTGCTGTGACAGGATGAAGTCTAATTCTTGGTCCAACCTAAAGAAATAACTCCAGTAAGCTCAGGAACTAAAAAGCAGTGACAAGTGACCAAAAAAGTACAGAGTGCCTCAAGAAAGCAAATTCCCCGATCTCCTAACCCAGGGAATTTGACAAAATTCCTACCTTTTCTGGTCCAGCTTCACTTTCTCTACTTCTCTGTGTAAAGAAGTAATCTAAGAAACAAATAAGAATGTGCAGTGATGAAAATAATGCTGCTCCAAAACCAAAACAAATGAGAAGTACAATCCCTTTAAGAGTCAGTTCACCTGTGATAGGCAGATTAAGTTATCTGTAATAGTCATCATAGGAGGAGAATTCTTTCTTTGGTTCATCAAAGTGAAGGAAGACTACCTTCTTACCTTCTCACCATTCTCAATTAATGTCCGGTCCCAAGCATTCACCTGGGTGGCCTGTTGAAGGAAGTGTTTCTCTTGGTCCTCCAGTTCGAGACTCCATTTGTTGATCAAACTTTCCAGCTGTGCATAAGTCATCACAGGGGTCACACTGAAAAAGACAAGGATACAGCCCCAGGGTAGGTACAATGATTCTTAGAATAAGGGACAAAAAATCAATAAGAAGAGATGGGGAAATGCCCAAGGTGCCAATCATTCCTGGTGTTTGTGCACCTAGAATTAATGATCTTTTTTGTTTTACCCGCCATCCCATCCCTTCCCTCTTTCCAGGTAAGTCCACCCGCCATCCCATACCTTCCATTTTTCCAGGTAAGTCTGCCTATGCCTCTCTCGAAAAGTCAACATAGCACCATCAGTCAAAAAATCTAAACAGTGGCAATCACCGTTGCCAGAAAGAGACCGAAAGAAAGGGGGTGGCTAAAGACTCACTTTAAGGAGAAGGGTGTGTGTAGTAGAAAATGGCTAGAGAAAGGGGATCTGTAGGATCAGGGCCTCCAGGGAAAGAGCTACACCAGGTAGCCCTGGAAGCAGATAGCATTCTTTTTTATGGCCATTTCCCTGGCTTCTTCAAAGCCAGATGTGGGGGTGTGGAGGGAGGGATCAGACATGAATAAGTAGAGATGAGAGATTCAGTCAGGGAACAAGAGGCATTGTCTAAGAGCAATATTGTAAGGATGATCAACTGGGAAAGTGGGAAAGACTTAGTGTATCTGATCAAAACAATGATCCAAGAAAATTCTAAAAGAACCATGATGAAAAATGCTATCCATCTCCAGAGAACTGATGAACTCTGAGTACAGATTGAAGTATACTTTTCTTACTTTTTAAAATTATTTTTAATGTTTTCTTTTGCAATGAGGCTAATATGGACATTTTACCCATTCTACCTTCCTCCTTCTCCTAGTACATCCCTCTTTCTCACCCCTTCATTTAAAAAAAAAAATCATCTCATGAAGTCAACTCACACCTGTGCCCTGTCTATGGATAAGCCTTCTAACTGCCGTAATAATAAGAAGACTCTTATGAATTACAAGTATCATCTTCCCGTGTAGGAATGTAAAAAGTTTAACCTTATTTAGTCCCTTATGATTTCCCTTTTCTGTTTACTTTTTTATGATTATCTTGTATTTGAAACTCAAATTTTCTACTCAGCTCTGGTCTTTTCATCAGGAATGCTTGAAAGTCCCCTAGTTCATGGAATGTCCATTGCACCCCTGAAGGATTATACTCAGTTTTGCTGGGTAGGCGATTCTTGGTTGTAATCCTAGCTCCTTTGCCTTCTGGAATATCGTATTCCAAGCCTTCTCATCCTTTAACGTACAAGCTGCTAAATCTTGTGTTATCCTGACTGTGACTCTATAGTGTTTGAATTGTTTCTTTCTGGCTGTTTGCAGTATTTTCTCCTTGACATGGGAGCTCTGGGATTTGGCTATAATATGGGATCTCTCCAGGAGGTGATCAGTGATTCTTTCAATTTCTGTTTTACCCTCTGGAACTAAGATATCAAGGAAGTTTTCCTTGATAATTTCTTGAAATATCACATTCAGGCTTTTTTTTTTTTTTAAATCATGGCTTTCAGGTGGCTCAATAATTTCTAAATTACCTCTCTTTATTCTATTTTCCAGGTCAGTAGTATTTCTGATATTTCATATTTTCTTCTGTTTTTTCATTGACTTTGTTTCTTGATGTCTCATGGAGTTATTCACTTCCACTTGCCCAATCCTCAGTGAGCTCTTATGACTCTTTTTTCCATTTGGCGAATTCTGTTTTTCAGGGTGTTATTTTCTTTAGTAATTTTTTTGTGATCCTTTTACCAAGATGTTAATTATCTTTTCATAATTATCTTACATCACTCTCATTTCTTTTCCAATTTTTTCCACTACCACTCTTATCTCTTAAACTCTTCCAAGAATTCTTGGGCTTGGGTCCAATTAGCAGTTTTTTTTGAGGCTGTGTTTGTAGCTATTTTCACATTGTTGTCTTCTTCTGCCTTGGTCTTCCCGGCCACTGTAATAGCTTTTTATGGTCAAGTTTTTTTGTTGTTTGCTCATTTTTCCAGCCTATTATCTTGGCTTTGAACTTTATGTTAATGTTGGCCTCTGCTCACTTGGGGGTGAGGAGGCACTGTCCCAAGCTTCTGGCTTTTTGGTGCTCTTTTCAAAGCTAGTCCTGGGGGTCTGCAAGTTTTTGGTGCTTCCAAGACAGTGGGATCCGGGGAGAGGTGTGATCACTGCTCTCTTGGTCTGTGCTAACCGGGTGCCCAGTTAGGTGCCCTGTTCCCCTTTAGCTACAAACATTAGTACACCTCTTAGCCCTGGGACTGTGACCAGGTCCCCTGCTCTCCTGCAGCCACAAGTGCTAGAGCTCCTCTCCACCTCAGAACTGTGACCAAGGCCCCTGCTCCCGTGTGAATGACCCATGCACTCCTCTCTGCCCTAGAACTGCAACCCAGAATTGCTATGGATAAGAGTTGCCAATCAGTGTCAGCAATGGGTCCCCTGTAATTTCTTTCTGACCAGTTGTCCAACTGCCTTACTGTCTCTGGGCTGAGAACTTCCAAAGCTGCTTCTGCCACCGCCTCTGCTGCTCCCACTGTGCACCTGCACTCTGGAGAGGTCTCCACCCTAGTATCACAGACCTCTCCTGCCAACTTCCTAAGTTTTCTTAGGCTGGAAAAATGTCACACCTTGACATTTTGGTAGCTCTGCTGTTCAAAATTTGATTCGAGGTATTATTTTAAAGTTATTTGAAGAGGAATGTTGAGAGTTCAGCTAAAGATAGCACAAGTCTTTTAACTCTTAGTTTCTTCAGCAATTTGTTCAGTTCCATACATTCTGTTTTATCTTTCCATTAAGACTTATCCAAAACTGTTTTTTTTTTTTGGTTCTGTTTCTCCTTTCTCATGATTCATTCCATTGGTCATAATTCTTCTTCACAACTTGACTAGTGTGTAAATAAGTTCAATGTGAAGTTATACGTAGAAGATACATTGGATTCCATGCCCTCTCGGGGGGGGGGGGGGGAGCGGAGAAAATCTGGAACTCAAAATTATGTAGAACCGAGTGTTGTAAACTAAAACTAAAAAAAAATAAAATAAAATAAAAGACTTATCCAAAAGTGAGAGAGATGCTGAAGTCTCCTGTCAATATTGTATTATTATGTCTTCTTATAGCTCAGATAATATTTCCTTTATGAATTTGGATGCTAAGGCATGTGGAATACATGTTTATTACTAATATTGGCTTGTTGGTTATGGTTTCTTTTAGCATAATCCAGTTTCCTTTTTCATCCCTTTTTAATTTTTGAATGTTTGTTTTCACTTTGATAGCATGATAGCAACTCCTGCTTTTTTTAATTTATCTGATATATAGTCAATTTTTCTTCTATCCCCTGTATTTTGTGAATCTCTTTGCTTTTTAAATGTGTTTCATGTAAGCAACAGATTGTAGGGTTTTTGTTTTCTTACTTGATCTGTTACTTTTTCATTTTATTGGACTGTTTAATTCATTCATATTTAAAGTTATGAGAGCTAGATTTTTATTTTCCTTCATCTGTCTCTAATATTTTTTAAAGTTATGATTTTTTTCCTGCTGCTATAAATGCAGTATTATGTTCCTTCAGTTACTTTATTATGATTTTTTTAAGGTGGTCCTGTTCCCATTGGATCTCTCTGTCACAACCTGATTCCCCTATTCTTGTTTGTTACCACTTTCCCTTTAGGGTTTTGCTCATTAGTTCCTTTTTCTCTCTTGCTTTTAACTGATTATATATAATTATTATCTCCCCTTTTCCCTCTTAAGTTGGCATATTTCTCTCTCTCTCCTCCCCTTCAGCTAATCCTGTTCATTAGCTTTTTAAATTTCACTTTTTTGTGCCCCTTTCCAAAACAGATTTCTCTCACTGTCTTCATTATTCACCCTCTCTATCTACTCTAGACTCTCTTCTTTAATTCATGACCCCTATAATTATCTAGTCTCTCTTTTTTCTCTGTATTCCTCATGCGATCAAAACTTTCAAGATATCCATTCTAGGCTCTTCTGCAACTGCCTTGTAGAGCTTGCCCCATAAATTCCCGTTTTCCATTGTGTCTCACTCCCAGAACAATGCCAATCACTGCAGGTATCAGAGAGGACACTGGCCCTTCCTCCACCAAGTCCCTGATGATGCAGTGCATTACTGATCTATACCCTCGGTTGATTATCTTTCTTTCTCCATTTGCCTCAAAATCTCCTCTCTGGGTCCATGCTCTCCCACTCCTCCACATGCCAGCTGCCCCAAGGAGTTCCAACTGCTTCCCCATTTCCAGGCAGGATGAATATTTTTCAAGCAGCAAATTCCCCAGGCCACACCCAGTCCCAGATTTAGTGTGGACAGCTAGATTGGGTCTAGCCTACTACAGCTCAGAACTCTTGAGCTTAAGTGATTCATTAACTTCAGCCTTCCTGGTAACAGGGATTATAGATATGTACAATCATGCCCAGAGTCTATGCCCTTTGACCTAGCAATGAGATTTCTGGACATATGCCTCCAAGGAAGTCAAAGACAGAAACAAAGATCTAATATATACCAAAGCAAAGAACTAGAAACAAAGTGAATGCTCATTATTTGAAGAATGACTGAAAAAAGTGATGAGATGTGATTTAATAACAATTAAGAGGAAAGAGAAAGGTGGGAAGATTTGTACGAACTGATGAAGAGCAAAACAAGCAACATGGCGAAAACAAGGTAAATGAACAGATCACTAAAATGAAGCTGAGCTTTGAGTAATAGAAAAATCAATGAAGGCCATGAAAGAGAGATATGAAACATACTCTCTTATGGCAGAGAGGTGGGGGAATATGTTGCTAGAAATGGTCTGTTTGGGGCATTTTTACTTAATTGCTTTGCTTTGTCATAAGAGAAAGTTCAATCTAGAGAGAGTGGGTGCTGCAAAATGACTGATTTAAAGACAAAAGGCATTAGTAAAATGTACTATTTTAAAGAGTATGCTGCCTTTTTGTCCCTGTTGCTGCCCCTGGCAGCTTTCCATTCTATCTGGCCTCTGACACTTCACAGCTGTGTCACTGGCAAGTTATTTAACCCATCTGAGCTTCAGTTTCCACATGTGTCAAATGGGTATCATAGGATTAAAGATCTAGAACTGGAAGAGACCAGAGATCTCTAATTCAGTTCCTTTAGTTGTCCTTCCCATGTCCTTGGCCGAGTAGTCTCTGGCTCCCTTCAGTATGCTCCCAAAATGAATGAGCAAAAACAAATGGGTAAGAAGCTCAAGTGTCCCTGTGAACTGGGAGGCACCAACATGGATGGTGGGCAGCCAGGCAGGGGGAAGGATGAGAGATATGGCTTCTTACTTGATAGGAACCATTTTAGAAGAGAAGACAGAAGTTCACTGGAATGATGTGACTAGGAAGAGTCCCTACAGCACAGAAAACTAGTTAGCCTTGGTCTTGCTCCTTGCTGGAGCACCACCCAAGGCAGAATTGGAAATCATTAGAATCACACAGCTCTTCAACGGGGTTGGACGAAATGAGCCTACCCGACTTGGGATGGGGGAATCTCTTGATCCATTGTGGGCCTGCAAATAAAAACATTTAGGTTTTTCTTTGATGCTCCATGAACCTGAGTGCTCCTAAGGGAGAGCTTCCAAACAGTAACGTAGGGGAGTACCAGACAATGAAGTTCTCGGATTCTACTTGGGTGAGCATAAATGAATGAGAAAAGTGTTATCTACCTCTAAGGGGTTGTTACGAAGATAAAATAACATATGCCTAACACTAAGCAGCCGTGGGTGTAAAGGGATGCCTACAACCGTGCTTTTACAAATATCTCATTTGATCCTCACAATAACCCTGTGAGGTGGGTGCTGTTATTATCCCCATTTTACAGTTAAGGAAACTAAGGCAAACAGAGGTTAAATGATTTGCCCAAGGTCACATAGGTTATAAGGCTGGATTTGAACTCTGGTCTTTCTGACTCCAGACCCAGTGCTCTCTCCACTGTGCCACCTAGTTGCCTTTACAAACTATAAATATTATCTCTAATTTATCCTTCATATGATTTGTTTGTACATACTTCCTCTCATGTTGTCTCCCCTGTTAGACTGTGAGCTCCTTGAGAGCAAGGACTGTCTCTTGACTTTCTTTGTACTGCCAGGGCCTGCCACATAGTCTAATGCTTATTGGCTGACCAATCTATGTCAGCTATTATTACTAACTTGCGCTAGGACTGTCAGAAAAACATAATAAAAACTTTACTAGATGGGGCATACAGGGCTTAAACCTGTAGGGTAGAATTAGGTGAAGAAGGAAACACTATTGGCATGGCCATGAATTTCAGTTCCTCAAACACTTTCCTTTTCACTGGTAATATTTTTGGTATCCTTCTCCAGCTGCTGAACCTGGAGTCAAGAGTGCTTCTCCCACCCATCTCAGCCAAATTCTGGGACTCCTGACCTTAAACAATCATGGCTCCATCCAACCATGTTCTACAATTTGGCTTTAGTTCCTAATTTTGCCATTGGCTATGCCTCTTTTCCCTGAGATCCTGAAGTCTATGTTTCTGACCCTATGCTAATCTCAGTCGTAATCCTTTGCTTACTGATTTTACCTCAGGACAATCATAGCTAAACCAAATACTGTGTTTTGTTGACCTAATGGCTTGTAATTAGGACATCAGTTACACTAATAAGCCACTAAGCTAGAAACTGAACGGTTATTTTGCTGATTGTTATTCGAAAACTATGAGTCTCAGAAGACACTGGATAGCTAAGCAAAGATTAGACGTTTTGATCTTTGGCTTGAAGATATAGGACCACCTTCCATCATTCAAGGATACTGGAATGAAGACTTGTGGGCTTAGAAAGGGTTCAAATGATAGAAAAAAAATTTAAAAATGAAAATAAGTTAAAAGTAGTAGATTTACTTTAGACATATTGGCACACTCATTAAAAGATTGCTAGAAGAAGTGGGGGTTTTTTGGGTGGTGTTATTTTTTTTTTCCAACAATGGAATACATTATAACCAAACCCCACCATAAAGAAAGCCTGGCCTCGAATGAAAAACCTGGGCTCAAGTCCTAGCTCTGATACTAACAGGCTAATGTGACCTTAGATAAATCAGTTCCTTCCTTTATAAAACCACGGGGTAAGACTACATGGTCACTGAGGTTCCTTCCAGTTTATGAGTCCATGGACTGTTTTTTCCCAGTATTTAACAAAGACAAATAAATTAATATTCCTGTCAAAGGGTTACAGAAATCTAGCCTCTAAATGGATCTAGGTTCCGAAGCAGTTCCTCTGTATTTGAGATGCTTTTGGAAGATATCCAAGTGAGCTATGTACACCCAAGAGCTTGCCTCATCAGTGAAGTGAAATCCTGGAGTACTTTGAAATCATGCCTTACCTTGGAGCTGCAGTAGCTAAGGGCAAAGTGGCACAGGTGGAAGGAATGCTGCCAGTGCCGAGTGTTGTCAGTGGCTTTATATTCGAGCCAAAGCCTGAAGTGATGGCTGAGGTCGTAGCTGAAACAAAAGGATACAAGGTTAAAGTGGAGAACCAAGAGCCAATGATATCACTTACCATTTCAAAGACAAGGAAGGCTGTGGCTTAGATGGCAATGCTGTTATGAAAGAAATAGAGGGGAGAGGGCCAATGGAGGACCTCCAGAGCCACACAGCATTCCAGTGCAGGCTTACAATACCATTTCTGGTGAGGAGCTGATCTGCCCTGAGTCAAATGATCCCTGGGGTTTCTAACGCTGGCGTTAGTGTTGCGGGCAGAATCTCAGGTCTCGACTGCCCCCATCACACTTCCTACACCTAAAGAAATTCAGTTGGACATCTATTAAACTAGACAATGAATTTGTTAAGAAATATCTATTAGAAATATTCAAAATTAGTTGCCACTTGACCTAGGAGTGTGTTTACACATTCTGACACTGAAATCAATCAACGAACAAAAAATGTATTAAGAGGCCAGGTACTGTGCTAGGGCTACAGATGGTTAAAGTAAGACAGTTACTGCTCTTAGAAAGCTTATATTCTTCTGAGGAGATAACAAAGTACTCACGGATAAGTAAACACAGACTATTTACAAAATAAACAGTTTCAAGAAGTGGAGAAGATAGAGTATTCTAAGCATGGGGGTGGGGGGGAGGGGAAGCTTCTGCAAAGATGTGGAGGTAGGAAATGGAAGGTTGTCTATAAGAAAGCCGGCAAATTATGGTAACCCTTCACTATTCTTCTACCTCCTTATATTCAAGGAGCTGATTTCTAGCCATTCTGCCTGCCTGTTCAGTGACAGTTTTTCTTATGCACAAAAGATTGAATGAAATACAATAGTAAAAAGGCAAAAGTAACCCAAATGAGACTATCAGTAAAAGAGAGAGGGAAGCAATTCCTTTATCAAATGATATCACTTGACATTTTTGTGGGTGTGGATGAATGGGACTTTGGGGTATGTCCTTGATAATATCAAGCTCCTGTCATTCACTCATTCTGTTTCATAGCCCTGCAAAGTCAGGAGGCCTAAAAAACTTCTGCCTGCTAAATCTGCATAGCAAACCCCAGGAACTCAGCCCCTTTCAATTATTTCCAGCCATTAGGCTCCATCTAAAGGCCCCACAAATAGCCCGGTTGACCTCCTTCTCCATTAGTCAACTGCCTGTTCTATTATTCGGCCAGACCCCCAATTTTCCACAAATTTAGCTCTGCTGGCTACTCAATCCCTAGGAGATTCCACTGGTCATCCCCAAGCCAGGAACCAAGAGTCACAGGCTGCTGCTGTTTCAACTTTCTTCTCTGGGAAGGGCAGGGAAAGATAATGTCTACCACAAGGGTAACCATAGTTCCAGGGCTAGAAGGGGGCAGGGGCTGGCAATGGTAATGTGCTCCACCTCAAAAACTGATAACTAAATAAAGAGAACTAAAGCAATGGGGTGGGGGTTGGGGGAGGTGGGACTGGGGACTCAGGAACATAACACTCAGTGCCTGAGGTACAGACATATCCTATACATAACCTAGGCCAATAGATAAGGAGACTTTTATTTCATTGTTTTATCTCATTGTGAAGTATGACAAAAGCAAATAGAAAGTCATTAAACTCTGCTCATCTCAATCCCCTGAGGTCAGTTAGCTCCCACTTGGTTCTGGCCCATCTCTGAATAAGTACTTAAGAAACCAGATGTAGAACAGGACCAACTCAGGGGATAGACTCTCTTATCCACGGTGGGCTTAAAGTACAGCTGCCTCTTCTCAGATACCCTCCAAAATGAAAGACCAACTGTGTCCTTCAGGGCTGGGGGCTCTGTTCCCATGTCTGTCTTTTTATGGCACATTCCCTCTGCTGGTACTCCCCAATCTTGGAATTAGCCTAATAACAACCAGTACTGTGTCTGAGAGTATACTGGGGAAGACTGCATCAAGGTGGGGAGGCCCCAGGAGCAAAGGGCCCACGAAGGTCCCTAAAGGAGGCATCCAAGCAGCCTAGGTCGGCTCCCACGCCACTCGGCATGTGATTGGCCTGTGAATAGCCCCAGTACTTCCAGTGGGGAGAGAGAGACAGAACAAGCAGCCACAAGGTCAGGCTATGAATGCATTCCCCTATCCCTTTCTTCTTTTATATGCTTATTGGTCCAACAAATGGAAGTTCTGCCTCAAGGCTGCAGGGAAAGCTGAAGGGTCTAATTTGACTTGCTGGAGAACTCCAAGAAATAGTAGAACTACATGTGAACCCTATCAGGTCTAAACTCTTCTTTCCATACGGTGTGGGTGAGATACCAAAGTTTAGACAACAAAAGGACCCAGCTTTCATGGAGGGAGAATAAAACTCAAACAGCTATCTCTAAGACATAGTGATTAAGTGTACTAGAGAAGTATAAACCAAAGAGGTGCCTGAGGCTTGAGGGGAATGCTTATTACTGCCTTTGGGCAGAGCTCAGGGAAAAATGGGAAGGAAGTCATCCATGGCATGAGAAATGAACTTTGAGGAACAGTTTAAGGACACAGACCATGGTATACTTTTGCCATATCCTTCAGAATACCTAGCTTAAATACTTGGTACACAGCAGGTTCCATGTAAATACCTGGCTGGTTGAAAAAAAATATATATTGAGAGAGCCAACTGCCCAAAGGAACTGTGACAGAAAGCCAACCTCCCACTCTCATCTCCTAAGGTCCTAGGTAGGGAAGAGCTGGGGTGGAAGGAGGGAACAGCCAGCACCATTTCTATGTTGTAAAAGAAGGAGCCGACAGGCCTTCTATTTTCAGGAAGGAGGAGTCTGACCTCAAAGCAATAATACATATTTGGGAGTCACGAGGTTCCTGAATCGAACCTGTCAGTGCTCAACTTTCAGGAAAAACACTTCATGGGCTCAAAATTAGGCTCTGTTGTGCTTTCTGGCTTCTTCAAACAAGTGTACCACACCAAAGGCAACAAACGTGTAGGAGGCATGATGGAAAATGAGAAAGGCTGTGCTCACCATATCCCCAAATGCCAGACCTGGAGGGCCTCCCTGCAAGTTTGAAATGGAATGGAGTGATGTCTTACAATGTAGCACAGTGGGTAGAAAATCTGAGGGAACTGTTTGCCCTGAGAAGTAACAAGCTCAAAACCAAAAAATGTTTAGTTGTATTCATGGGTGACAAATCCATTATGAGGTACTAAGAGTTTCTAGAGGGGACCCTTGGGTTTATCCTGGACCTTTTCAAGCCAATATCACAGAAGACAACCCAGCACCCACAAAGTCCCTTAGGGCACTGTCAGTTAGTGATTCAGTAGACCATAGGTCCACCCCATCATGGCATTACTCAGAGGCCTTATTTGTTCTATTATTTCCCTGATCTGAGAAGAGGCAGCACGGTGTAGTGGAAAGTACATTGGACTCGCTGATAACCTGGGAGACCTAAGCAAGGTCTCCTAACCTAGACTCCACCATTACTTAGCTGTCTATGACTTTGGGGGAAGCCGTGACCTTTCAGGACCTTAGCTCCCTTTCTAATGGGCCACCACCTGAGGAGGTGGGACTTTATGATTTCTAGGTTCCCTTCTATCTCTAAAGTTTTATGATCTCTGACTTTCCTCTGAAAAATTCAACTCATTCTCTGGAAACAGGAATGATTGATGTAGTCCTTAATCAATCCTGGGAGAATCACCTTCATGATATTCCCAATTCCCATCAGTTTCAGTGCAAAATAAAAGCTTGCCTTTTAAATTCTCAATCATTCGACATATGGTTTCTATGGCACTGATAATGACCTTTGTCTCTTCTTACCTTTCATATGACTCTGACATAGGAGATAATATTTAAATCTCAATGCTGTTTTGGCTGACAAGAAGCAAAGCTGTAAAACTGAAAAGGAAGCGCACCAAGGTACAAGTAGCAAGTCTCAGACATTTTATAGAGTCAACTTTTTTTTTTAAGTCACTCTTAAAATAAATGAATGAATGAATTAAAAAAAGAGTCATTCTTTATTATCCCTAAAGGAGAAAGGCAGTAGGCTACACGACCCAAAACAGCAGAGGACTAAAAACACTCTTTTTTATTTGGCTTTGCAACATGTTTCTGAATTTACACTTAAACAGATAGATGTTCTGATGTCCTCAGATGTTCTGGAACTTCACAATCCAAACAAAAGATGTAAAAACCACACTGTCCAGCTTTCCTTCCTAGGCACCTGCTTCCTGCGCACCACCAATTATTTTCCTGGGTTTGACTTTGTACTGGGAATGCTATGGCCTCTCTGACCCCAGCCAGATATCCCCAGTAACAAAGCAGGGCTCTCTTATGAATGATGTTGAACAGCCCTGGGGTTAAGAAGTATTCAAGGGTTAACACTTCCATGCATCAGAGGTATTAACATCTGTAACATGTGATACGCTAATAAAATAATTAAGAAGAGTAGAAAAATCTGAAAGCAAGTTTTGCTCAGGACAAGTATAGTGCTGATTGTAGTCAAGTCAGAAGGGAAAAATTAATACCACAACAGAGAGGAAAACTGGGAAATGAAAGATGGCAGTCTTAGCTCAGAGATGCATTTCTTGTATCTAGCTATCTCGGTGGTAATCTACTAATGCCCTGCATTGAGAAATACCTGCCCCCTCACACCAATATGGCCCTTTAAGAGACAATCTCACTTGATCCTCAGAACAACCTCGACAATTTTACAGATTTCTCAGAAAGGTTAAGTGGTTTTGCCCAAGGTCAGAGGAGCCAGGACTATAAAAATAAAAAAACTCAGGCCTTCTGACTCCTACTCTGGTGCCATGGTCCCAGCCACCTCTCAAATGCTCTGCAAGCATTTGTCTTGGAGTCTGAAAGCAGGTGCCAGCTCCAATCCAGCCTCTGACATGAACTAGCTTTCCAACCCTGGGTAAATCCTTTCATCGGCTGTAAGATGGAGAGAATACCTGGGCTGTGATGAGGCTCTTTGGAGACAAGGCTCACAGAGCCCCTAGTACGCTCCATGGTGCTGTGAACACTAGCCCTTCAGCTTTGGAGTCTGACTTCTCTCACTGCAATGGCAGCCTCAGAAGCCTCCAATGAGCCCCTCATGCAGCCCCGCATCCCGAACTTACTAGTGGTAGTAGAAGTGGCTGCACTTGTTGAACCAGGAAGCTTTAATCCAAATCCCAACACTCCAAGACCAGGTGCTCCAACTGAAGTGGATGGGGCCCCAACTGTTGGGAACAATTACAGTATAGAAATTGGAACTTATTGAATACAGTATAGAAATTTTGATACAGTATAGAAAATGGAACATATTTAGCTACTAAGGAACATTTGAAAACCCTTTCGTTGATACTTTGATCATCCCAATCAAGGTTTTTTCCAGTATATTATTATTTCATTTTATAAAGAAAGTAAAGCCCAGGGAGGGAAAGTGAATTGCCAGATATCATATACCAAGTCATCAATTAAATGGAATCAGTCCAAGACTTCTAAATTTTAATCTGTGATCTTGACAATATACTATACCTTCACAAAATGTGCCCTACTTGAAAAGGAAGTCTGTGTGAATCAAGAGAATTTTTCTAGATCACAGTTGTGTTCCAAAACTAGAGTCTCTTAGTGCAGCAAAGAGCTAACAGCATTCTACTAGCTAGCAGCCATTTCCAAAAGCTCATCCATGCCTACTTCACTGCAGGGTGGAGGCCAAATGTCTCCATTCTGATTCCAGCACTTCTCAGCACCTCACTACCCAATGATAGGGATTGGGGCTGGGGGCGGGGGAGGCTCAGCACTTTACAGCATTGTAATAGAACCAAGATGGTGCAAGAACGAGGTTTCAGTGAGATGTCACAGAACAATTCCAGCAATGCAGACCCACGGTCAAAAGGAAAATCTGACACCTGTTGCTTGCAGCTCCTTTTCAAAGATGAGAGGGATGGCAAAGTGAAGGGCAAATCAGCCTCCAGAATATAATGAGTCCCTTGAGAAGAGAAGGTCCTGAAACCTTCGCTGACAGTTTGGACTCTAATATTTTAACCAAATACAGAGCAACAAGATCACTCTGGGCCTTAGCACACAATACAGAGCAAGGTTCAATGTGCTCAGAGACTTGTATCTTGTCCCTGCCATTTATTCCTTCACCACGTTCACACAGGCAGTGAGACTTCCTCTTCCTTTCGACACACCTGGGAAAATACCCAGTTATTTTTGCCAGGTCTAAAGAGTTGCTTCAATGTGGTGCACATTGAGACACTGTATATGCTTTAATAATCACTCAGATCCCAAATTCAGAATGAAAGCTCTATCAGTAAGTCTGATGGAGCTGCTAATGAGAACAATAGCAGATGCTGGCCAGACCAAGTATAATGATGAATTCGGGGGCGGAAGGGACCTTCAGTTTTATTAACAAGTTCCCAGTTAAGAGCCCAGATTTAATGGATGAGATTGTCTTTAAAACTGGTGACCTACCTGAGACACTTGGGGCAGAAGAGACTGGAGGGGAAGAACTTGCTATGGAAGCAAACAATGTAGGCACAGTGGTGGTGGGAGCAGAGGTTGCTGCTGCTGGAAAAGAATTGGCATTACATGGATTCAAATAAAAAACAAGTCCAATCACATCCCCTGAAACCTGAAAGCTACAGAGAGTAAAAGGCTCATAGAAGAAAATGATAATACAAAAAGAAGAGATAATCTTTTATACAGCATCTTTCAAAAATCTTACACCCATTATTTTATTCATAGGAAACAAGGTAGAGATTAATCCCATTTTACAGATGAGAACACTGAGGTTAAGAGACATATCAGAACACAAAGCTAATCACTTGTTGATAAAAGGCCTAGAAAGCAGAGGAGGATCACATCTCAGGCCTGACTCTTATCCACATTTTCCCATCAACTTTCTCTAGAGGATCTACCCAAAATGTGAGAGGCTCTCCTCTCTTCTCATTCTTTTTAATATCTCAGCAGAGCAACAGACCACTTGCACCATAAATCCTGTCTCATTCTTGCTCTACATGACTAGCCTGTTGCAGTCATACAGATTCAAGAATGTCTCTTACAACAAAAGTATCAAATTTGCAGCCCACAAAAACTCCCAAGTGCAAGGTGACTCAGATCAAAATGTCAGTGGGAAATGTTTAACAACATAAATAATACAACACAACATAAACGATGTTCATTTGTGGTTTTCTAAGTCAATGTGAGGCTGGCAGGAATCCACTTCTATTTGAGTTTGAGGCCACCGTCTTACAACACACATCACACAGAGGACGTGATCTACTTATGCCCATCAAGTATCTTTCCATTGGACTACCTGTAATCCTGATTTTCCCATGCTGATGATTTAACAAGGAGACCACAGATTTATAGTCCAAGTGTCACTGGAAGAATTGGGGTGGGGCTGGGGTGTTGAGGGGAGAGGGGAAGAGCAGTTAAAGTGATAGATGTTTGTGGCATAAAGCAGTTTGGGTTCATTGAAAGTAAGGTATAATTTTTCAAATGCAATCCAGCCAGATCTTTTCTCAATTCGACTCTGGGCCCAACTCATGTCTATCTCTAGTTTCTATCCAACATAAATACTGGTGGGCCCAACTCAATGCTCTGTTTATCCAGCTATACAAAGTAATCCAGCTATACAAGTAATATGAGTTCATCATCTTTGTTTTTCTCGTACACAATAATTAGAGGAATCTCTCTGACAATACCGTAGCTTTCACAAAAGAAGCTATGTTTTTAGGCTCAAAGTAATTAGTAGTAGAGAAGCCTAGAGAACCTCTCCCGTCAACAGGTCAATCACAATCTGACTACAACACGTGAGATTTTATTCTATATATTGCTAATTTTTAAAAATTTAACTTAATAGAAGAAAATGCAGTTGTACAGACATGAAGGTCTAAGCAAAACCACGGAGGTAGGAGATAAGCTTTGTAAAGACACAGGGGACAGCTCTTCCTTTGAGATGGGAAGAAAGGATAGTTGGAGGTTCAGAAGCTTAGAGGCATGGAAGGATGCTGAGCAAGTCCATGTGGGAAGGCCAGATTATCTGCTGGAAAAAAACGATATAGAGGTGGGATCGAGGGCTTGGGAAAAAGGTCAGAACAGTCTTCATGGAGAAGAGAATAAGGAGAAGATAAGACTGGCTTGAAAGGAATGCTAAGGAGCAGTAAAAGGCCCAGCTGAGGTTAAACAGAATAGATTTGGGGCAGACTGAATCAGCATGGTTTCATACCTTTCTCTAACCATGACCAGCGGCCCGAAGTGGGAGCAGAGAGAGATAAAGCCTGGTGTTACCTCAGGTTATCAAGGAATATCAAAGAAGTGAAAAATCAAGATGGGAAAGATCTTGGGGTTGTAGCAGAGACATCACAGAAATTGCAGGCTGTGAGGTTCAGGCTAAATGGGAAGTTAGGAGAGGGCCAGAAAGGAGCAAAGAAACAGAGAAGAATAGGAGCTTCAGGAACCGAAGATTATAACGAGGGCAAGGAACAGGTGAAGCAGGAGGGAGGGAAGGGGTCAGGTGGAAGCAGAGGAAGTTGTGGTCAGAAGGGAATGTCAATGTTCAAGACCTTGAGTTCCAAATGATGAAAAGGTTGAAGGGGTGGACATTTTGGTGACTGGCTGAAGTGGAGGCAAAGCTCATTCAAGGCTGACAAATTGTGAGTCCAGGGTGTTGGAAAGGTCTTTAACTCCGAATTCATTACCATCTGGGATATCCTGTCACCTCAAATTAAACTCTTCATCTTTCCCTCTCAACAGCTCCCCCAACCTCTCCCTCTGTCACCATTTGCCCGTATCTTGTGGGCCAAAACCTTGGAGTTGTCTAGTTCTTCCCTCTCCTTCTTCTACGGCCAATCATTTCCACCAATTCTAGTTAGACAATTCCCACCAATTCTTCCTTTGAAATGTCTCACAATCCTTCTTCTCTTTCCATGCTCGCCCTAGGCCAGACCTAACACCTCATATTGGAGAATGTGATTCCTGCCAAAGCCAGAACTGGCTTCCTTGACTCTAATCTGCTTATCTACTCCAGCATTCAGCCAGTTGCCAGGCCAATCATTTCTAAACACCACTCTCCTCGTGTTCACGAACATATGACGACGACTCAGCCTATGAAGCTAAGTACAAATGCCTGAGCCTGGACAGTAAGGACCATCATAACCTTTAAAGGCTTCATAAATGCTGCCTCAAACTGAACAAGGCCCCACTCTACCTAAGCAACAAGCTGTAGCAAGAGATCACCTACCTTGTCCTCAATGTTCAAACTGTAATCAAATCAAATCGGCTGGATAAAGTAAATCTCAGGGCACTCATGCAGCTCTGACTGCTAAGTCAATGTGAATGATCTTTGAAAAACTGCCAAAACAGAGCATTAGATATGGGCAAAAGCTGTACTGATGGTGAAAAAAGGGTAAACTATCAGCTTGTAAGTTTCACTTGATTCCTAGCAAAATTCTAGAGAGCATTATTCCAAGGAATGGCTTCTGAGAACTCTGAAATGGAAGCAGTGATCCTTAAGAGGCAGCATGGGCTCATTAAGACCAGCTTGCACCAGACTAACTTCATTTTCTTTTTTTTTTTTTTTTGGCAGGTCTAACTTTTTGGATTAGCTCTCATTTCCTTTTTTAATTAAAATGGTAGATTAGAAGAAAGCCATCTACATAGAACACTTGGATTTCAGCAAGGCATTTACAAAGTCTCTCATAATATCCTTGTGGACAAGATGGAAAGACATGGGTTAGAATGGATTTGGACCTGGTTGACTGGACCTAGAGTCAATGGAGTGATATTAATCCCGATGAAGGTCTGTAATAGAGCTGTCTTACTGAAAATTTTTATCGGTCTTGGATAAAAACATTGATGGCATGCCTGTCACATTTGTGGATACATGAAGTTGGGATGTCAGAATGTCAGCAAGCTTGGAACAGCCCAAATTGATTGAGATGAAACTTAACAAGGATAAAAATAAAATCTTATATCAGTTAAAAAAAAACCCCAACACTCTCTCCTGCCCCTCTCCCCAAATCCCAACTACTCAATGATAGGACAACAAACATGGAGGGGGACCCCAAATAAAAACTCTGGGCTTTCATTTGTCCATCTATATCTGTGATTAAATTGGGTGCAGGAAAACATCTGATATGGGCTCATCAAATGCAGCCTGGCAACTTGTCAGTAACTAAATGGGGGAGGTAAGGATACCACTGTTCTTGGTTCAGGGCGAGGCGGGGGGCGGGCGCCTGTGTGTGTCTCATTTTAGAAAAGCCCCAAATTGGAAGGTGTCCAGGAAAAGTACTTAAAACTATGCCATACGATGAATGCTTGAGGGAACTAGGGCTGTCTAGACCGCAAAAGAGAAGATTTATGAGGACATGATAGCTGTCTTCAAATACTTGAAAAACTATCCCATAGAAGAGGAAAGGGAAGAATTCAGCTCCTAACATCAGAGCCGTCCAAAGCGTAAAGGGCTGCCTCGGAAGGAAGTGAATTTCCACTCAGTGCCAATGGACAGCCAGGTGGCTCAATGGATGGAGGGCTGAGCCTGGAGTCAGGGAGCCCTGAGCTCAAATCTGGTCTCTGACATTCACTAGCTGCGTCATCCGGGGCAAGCTACTTACCGGTCTGTCTTCACTTTCCTCATCAGTCAAACGGAAGTAATAATAGCATCTATCTCACAGGGTTGTTGTGAGGACTCAACGAGATATTTGTAAAGTGCTTAATACAGTGTCTGACACAAGGTAGACACTTAATAAATGCTATTTTATTGGAGGCAATCAGGGTTAAGTGCCTGGAGTCATCCAGCTAGTTAGTAAGTGAGGCTGGATTTGAACTCCCCAAATATAGTTTGAAATAATTAAACTTCTATCTAGAGTTGCCCATTCCCTGGTGCAAAACAACATGGTTGCACATGACCTAATTTTCTCAGGTCCTAAATACACTAGTAATGCCGCTGGGAAGGAAGAGAAAGCACTAGTAAATGGCCTCTGGATACCTGGAGCTTCTCAGCACCATTTTCCATACCTCCAAACTCTCACTGATTCTAGGACCTTCTATCAGACTGCAGGCAAGTGAGCATGCAAGCATTCCCAGTCATCTACCTGAGAATTTGGGGCCAAAAGACAAGGCAGGTCCCTGACTGAAGGTTGAGGCCAGTGATGTAGTGGGTACAGCAGGAGAGCCTGTGGAGCCCAATAATCCAAATCCTAAACCTGGAGAGAAATAAAGGAACAGATAGAAAAGATCAATTAGTGACAGATAGCAAGCAGGTACCTGTGTATCTGAAAGAAAAATGATCAGCATCGCTTTCTGAGCACTGCCAGGTGTAGAGCTGCTTGGCAGTTGTTTCCATCCGCCATTGCCTACAGCTTAGCTATCCCTAAACTGCTGCTTTTATACAAGGACGTGTTAGTATAAAGACAGTCCATCGGCAGCAATTCCTAAAGCACACACGGAGGAAATGGTGTTGAATATTGCACCAATCATGCTATTGGCAAAACAGATTTGTTCAGTCCAACAAAACACAATCACATCGTAGTGCCAAAGGCTGTCGTATTTAGCTGACGTATTGTGCTTACACTTATGATCTTAATCACTTGGCCTCAGAACTGGCATATTTTCAGTTGCCTAAACTGTACCCACAGCTGGCTGGACTTTTAAACACATCAGTACGGTCACTTACTTTGAACTGAAAGTAGCCTTACTTCTTCAGAGTCAAGGGTTTCAGAGACAAAGAGTTTTGTTTTCCTAGAAACAGGACCTTTCCCTGGTGAGTGAAACCAGTATGAAAACAATTTCCCCACTCAATACTAAATAAATGATATAATTATAGTCAAGCAAAGTCGAGTTAATGGTCTATAACTTTATTCCTTTAGTTTCTGGCAAGAATCAAGAAAATAGGCCTCATTTCATTAGGCTTAAATGGATTTTTTGGTAGAGACAAACATTCTGACATCCAATCTCCCCCCCCACCCCCGCCCCATTCTAAACATATTATAAATGGCTCATTCTTTACATTGCTTGTGATACCTTATCTCATTAGCTCTCATTTTTTCAGTTTATTAAAACCCATTATAAAATCAAGTCATTATAAACATTCATTAAGAGGCTCCCCCAGCAGTTTTCCACCAATCTATAACATCTACCTAAAACAAAAGATGGCTCATTTGGGATCTTATCATTAGAACTCTTTATTAAAACATCTATAATACAATTGTCTATTTTCCTAATGACAGACAACTCTAGGGTCATACTACAAGCACCCTTCGTTCACTGAAAATAATGAGAGAAAAAGAAAGATAATGGATCATGCTCAGTATGATAGTTTTAGCGTTATGTGTATCTTATTACAATTAACTGAAAATTGGTAACCCAAGTATAACATATACTAGCTACATACTATATGTAAACTATTAAGCAGAATGTTTTACACAAAACATCCCATTCCCTAACCATGCCAGGCATCAAAGGTTAGTATGAGTATTTTTAATTTGTTCTAAAATTCTACAGTACTTACTACTGTGGTATGGCATTTTTGGTCTCTCTTAGCTTCATTTCTGAAATTATGTTTTAAAAAGTAGCAAAGAACATATCCATGGTGAACAGGAATATAAGCACACAGGTGTCAAAAGTACTAATGAAACAGACCAGTATACCAAGTGATCCTGGAATTCTCTCTCAACTTATTTAATCACCAGTTTTACTAATAAGTTTCAGAAATCTCCACGATGAAGCCCCCCCTCCCCCCCCAATAAGCTAAGTCACTGTGAAAATCAATCTAAGACTCTCACAAGGAACCTTGGATAGGCGGCTTCTCCGGGAGAGAGTGAGCAGTAGAAAGCTTACCTGTAGGCTGTCCTCCAAGGCTGAAGGCAGTATATGGTTGTGTGGAAGTTGCTGCAGTGGAAGCTGGAGTGGCAGCAGCAAAGGTTAACCCTGTAAATGCTGTTGGTTGACTTGCATTCCCCATTGAGCCGAGGTTAAAACCAGTGGTCCCCATCTGGGAGGCATTTCCACTGGGGAAGGAGAATCCTATAGATGATGTAGGTTGGGCGGCGGTAGTAGAAGAGCCAAAAATAAAGCCAGTAGGTGTTGAGGCCTGGCTTGACACATTGCTTGCTATGGAATTAGTAAGTGTGCTGCTGCCAAGCCCAAAGCCCCCTGTGATACCTGAAGAGAATGGGGTGCCACTGCTGCCCAAATTTAACTTTGGTGTACTTAACCTAAACGGAGAAAGGAAATGCGTCAGAACTATGACTAACAAAGCAACACAGAAGCGCTGTCAGTTACTAAAGGGCAGTTCTTAGAGCCTATACCAAATTAAGTTATAACTAGGAACAATTGTACTAGATTAATTTTCAGCTTAATACACAGAAACAGAGCCAGATCTTAGTATATTTTAAGTAATGGGCTAGCTGCTCATTGACAGGTATGCAAGATCCTGGCCTGCTCCGAATAAAGGAGAAAGATCACTCGAAACTAGGATTCAGGGGAGGAGTGATTCCTAGGATTTTCTTTAGGGTGGGTAGAAATGCTATGTCTTCTCAGAGACTATTTTCATAAGATAAGTTGGTATTTTAGAGAGTGAGTGGCAATGCCAAATGACAGGCATCCTATTAATTTTTCTTGGGTACAGACCCAAAAAAATCTTAATGCATTTCATAAACCTAGATAATAAATGTTCTGCTGCTCAACTTGCCTTCCCAAAGAAGTGCTATCCTGGCATTCTTTAACCACAAACTATTAGATAATTGAAATGAAAGGGAAAGAAAAATTCCGGAAGGTAACTGCTCAGTTACCTCACAGGTGCCATTGAAAGGAAGCAGCAAATGGTTCTCTCAGTCACTAAAGGGAGTGGTTGGGTCAGACTGGATTGACAAAGAAACTCATTTTAAAAGGGGGAGGGGGGGAGATGCTTTTAATACTGAGTTTTTGGTTATTACATTGATAAAGATCACTCTAGAGAGCCACAATAAGGACACATGCCAAACTCTCAGAGCCCTCCTCCTATCCTTCAGTGGGTCACAAAGAATTCTGGCTGCAGATCAGCCTTCCATTTGCTTCGATCCAGAGACAGGTTTAATTTAAGAGAGTACTTAGGGACTGAGTGGTACAATTCCAAATAGTAGTTTTATAAATGCCTTCCTATAAAATTGATTGACCCTTTATCCCTGCTCCAAACTAAAAGCTTGTCCTTGAGAGGTGATTATATCCACAGCTGTTTAGAGAGCCAGAAACTGTATAGCTCTTACCCTAAGGAAAACCCCGGAGTAGCGGAAACTGGAGTTGGTGTGGGCTGTGATCCAAAGCTGAAGCCTGGAGTCTGTGTAGTTGAGGCAGGGGTGGTCAGGGAGAACAAACTAGTAGCAGGCGTGCTTGCGGTAGGCTGGGAGGGAGTCCCAAAATTAAACCCTCCTCCAGAGCCAGGTGTGGAGAAAGAAAAGCCTGGTCCTGCTGTGGTGGTAGTTGTCTTTGCAAAGGTGAAACCACCTCCGGTGGCAGGAGATCCTCCAAAATTAAATTGACTCATGATTCCAAACCCTGGTTTGGGGGGGGGGAGGGGGGGAGGGGAAATCAGGTCATTTTAGAAATCTAAATGGGATGAAGGAAAAAAAAAAAAACCTACCATACTATAGCAACTGGAATTCTCAGTACCAAAAAAAAAATATCTTTCGTCAAAAAAAAAAAACATTCCCACCTAATTCCTATATTCCTAACCTTCTTGAGAACAACTTGAAATACGTGATGCACTGACAGGAAGATCCTTAAATAACTCACTTGAGAAACAATGGAAAGCCAGTGAGTCAGATAAGATTTGTCAGTAGTAGTACATGCAAGTTTACATGATGCTTCATTAACAGATACTGGAAAATAATGAAAATTTCATTGGGCACCAAATGATTTTTAAGTGGGCCTCTAAATGAAAATGTGGCACTAACAACACTAGCTATGTCTACAACTGAAATCATTTGTCAGTTTTTAACAACAGCCACTAAGATCTTAGTTTACAACAATGCCAAAGTTTCTCCTGCCAATATAATCCTGCTGTCTAGGACAGTATACCTGGGACAAAGTATAAGGGCAGTTCTCTGAGCCTAATTCCAATAGCCCAGGATTTTGAGTTCATAGAAATCTTAAAATAGGAAGAGGCCTCAGAAGTCATGGAGTAAAGGCCATAAGCATTTATTAAGTGCCTACTATGTCCAGGCACTATACAAAGAAAGGCAAAAAACAGTCTGTGATCTCAAAGGAGCTCACAGGCTAACGGAGAAGACGACATGCAAAACAGCTATGTATAAACAAGCTATAAATGGGATAAATTGGAAATAATTAAGAGGAAGAAGGCACTAGAAGTAAAAAGAGTTGGGAAAGACTTCCTGTAGGAGATAGAATTTTAATTGGGACCCAAAGAAATACAGAAAGTGAAAACGAGGGAGAGCATTCCAGGCAAGGGGAGTAGGCATAGAAAAGGCCCAGACCCAAAGGATGGAATGTCTTGTTCAGAGAACAGAAGGGAGGCCAGCATCACAGAGTCCAAGAGTAAAATGTAAAAAGACTGGAAAGGCCGAGGCAGAAGAGGTTATGAAGGGCTTTGAATGACAAATGGAGGATTTTGTATTTGATGCCAACAGTTTTTACTGAGTTAAGTGGGTGACATGGTCAGATCTGCATTTGGAAAAATCACTTTGGTGGCCGAATGGAGGGTGATTTGACTTGAGGCAAGCTGACCACCCAGCAGGCTACTGCAATAGTCCGGGTAAAGGTGATGAGAGCTTGCCCTAGGGAGGTGATATTGTCAGAGGAGAGACCAGATGTATTGGAGAAATATTGCAGAAGTGAAACCAACAAATTGGATGTGGGGGAGTGAGAGAGGACACCTAGGTTGGGAGCCCAGGTGACCAGGAAGACAGTGACAGTACTGAGGAAGCGGGGGGGGGGGGGGGGGGGAGGGCAGTTTAGGGGCGAAGATAATGAGTTCAGTTTTGGACATGTTTGCTTTAAGATGCCTACTGGACATCTAGTTGGAGAAGTCTGAAAGGCAGTTGGAGATGGGAGAGCAGAGGTCAGCAGAGACGTTAGGGCAGGATAGCTAGATTTGAGAATCATCAGCACAGAGATGGTAATTAAATCCATGGGAGCTGTTGAGATAGTGAAATAGTATGGAAAGAGAAGAGAAGAGGGTCCAGGAGAAAGTGGTATCCAGAAAACCTAGAGAGAGGACAGTATCAAGGAGAAGAGGCTGATTAACAGTGTCAAAGACTGAAGAGAGGTTAAGAAGAATGAGGATTGAGAAAAGGCCATGGATATGGCAATTAGGAAATCATTGGTGAAAGCTAGGTTGTAGGGAGTTAAGAGAGTGACAGGAGAGGAACTAGCGGTACCTGTCATAGACAGCCTTCTCAAGAAATTTAGCCACAAAAAGCAGAAGAGATATAGGACAATAGTGAAGACAGAAGGATCAAATGACTTTTTTTTTTCAGGATGGGGGGCACAGGCCTTTTTGGAGGCAATAAAGGAACCAGCAGAGAGGGACACTGAAGATAAGTAAAAGAGTGAGGATGACAGAGGAGACTCTTAGAAGAGACAGGATAGAATGGGATCACCTTAGCAGGTAGAGGAGGAAGGTCACCTCTTCGTGTTAGACAGGGGTGAAGGAAGAGAGAGTGGCAGAAGGAATCTGAGTGATAGGAGACGAGGAAGAGGAAAGAGAAGGGAACTCATGGCAAATAGCTTCAATTTGATCTGTAAAATAGGAGGCAAGATTCTCAGGTGAGAGAGTACAGGGAGGGGGACCCACGGAAACTGCCGTGGAGAGTGGAAAAGTAAGTGGATAAGGGAGGTAGAGTAGGATTGTCTAGTAGCAGTGAGGGCCCAGTTGAGGTTCTGTACCATAAATTGGTAGGGGACCCAGTCAAAGAATGGTTGTGATTGTTCCCTACCTTCATTCAGCAGCATATGTGTAGGAACAAAGGCAGCAGACGGTGGGAGCCATCCAAGGCTGAGGCTTGGCAGAGCACAAGAGAACAGTGTAGTGTTGAACTGATTCACCAAGTGATCAAGATGGGGTAAAGAGGAGAGAGCAGCTAGTGTGGAGGAGATGACCTTGGAGGGTCACAGTGTGGATAAAGAATAGGGTTTGGCATAAGCAAGCTGAAGGAGAAGAGGAAAGTCAAGAAGGGAATTTCGGAGTTCATGAACATGTTAATGGTGCATTTATGGGTGATGGCAAGATCAAAGGTATAATTAACTATTTTTATGTGTGGCTAAGGTAGGGTAGAGGAGTAGGTCATGGGAAGTGAGTAGGTTGAAACTGGCTGGTATGGGTGTTTGAGGGAGTGTCAATATGGATGTTGAAATCCCCTATTATGAGGGCAGGAGTTAAGGAAGAGAAAGATTGTGAGCCAGGTACTGAACTCATTGAGGAAGGAAGGGGAGTGATCTGGAGGTCTGTAGACAACCACTACCAGAATTTTGATTGTGTGGACAATGTGGATTGTATGGACTTCAAAGGAGAGGTTACTGAATGACTGTGGTAAGGAGAGAACCTGGAAGTGGCAATGGAGAGCAAGGAGTATTTCCACTTAAGAACAAATATTGTACTTAAAACCAAGGTTTGGGATGTGAATACTTTAGTGCTGTGGATGTACATATGGTATGTGACTGTAAAGAAATGAGACTGGGATTTTGTTTAAGGATTTTTGGTTTTGGTTTTACATTTAAACCCTCTAGAACTTAGATGCTCAATTGAATGCTTTTTTTCAAAGTAATCCCAGTGAGAGGCTCCCACCAGACTTCACAAGGCCAGAAATGTAGTGGGGAGTGCTGGAAGACCTGGAATCCTTATCTGTAAAAAGCAGATAAGAAGAGCACCCATATCCCAGGGTTGTTCTAAGGATCAAATCGATAATATCTGTAAGCAAACTGCTTTGCAAACCTTCAGGTGCTATATAAACGTTGGCTATTATTATTAACTCCTTATAGAGGTGGTCCCAAAAGTCTTCATACAGTTTTTAAGGTATTAAAGCTGAACAACCCTGGGATAGATGTGCTCTTGTTACTTAAGCTTCATTAAAGCTTAAAACTGCACTAAAATGTTTGGGACATCTAGCACTTATGTGAAGTATTTTAAGTACATATATAGTTCTTGAAAAAGGTAATTTCCAGTGTTGATTCCTCATCTGTTTCCTTCAATTATGTGAATGTCTGCCCTAAATATAGTATGAAAATATTTTAATCCAGGCAGCTTCTTGTTTCAAAGCTTTTGGGGACACTAAATTAGTCCGCACCACCAGCCTAAAAACACCAAATGCACCATCCACGAAGATGAACCTTTCCTCTACTTGTCTTAGGATTTCATTTTCTTAGTCTTTTGATTTTTAGCCTCATTCCTTGCTGAAAAGAAGTGCACGCAGCCTGGCACAGGATGGTTAGAGTGTGCCTTGAAGCCAGACCTCATCTTGGCTGCACCCTGGCTATGGCACTCTGGGTAAGTCACTCCACTAAAACTAGAAAATGCAGATTAGCATTCGAAGGTGGGCTTTTCTAACAGGAGCTCCCTAAACCAGAAGGGTCAAACTCTAGGATACTCAAGAGTGCCCAAACCCAATTAAGATACAATTGGGAAACATGTAACAAAGTAAATAAAAATATAATACAACATAGATAATGTTAATTTGTGGATTTCTAAGTCAATATGTGATGAAAGAGATCTGTTTCTACTTGAGTTTGACATCACTTCCCTACAACAAATTACATCTGGAGTCCAAACCAAATCCAAGCCAAATTTTATCATGGTGTGGGAGAAGAGACAGTTTTCACCTTTCACAGTCAAAAACCAAAAAGAATGAAAAAAAAAAATGCATACTGCCCAGTCTAAATAAGACACACAACAGTAAACAAGACAATTGAATAAGCATTTGTTAAGAACAGATTATGGGCAAATCCCACAGTGCTATACACTTGGAGCCAGGAAGATAGGAAGGAAGCAATAGGTCCTTGCTCTAAAGGAGCTAAACACAAAGTAAACAGAGACCAAGTCAAATCAAAGAGTTCTAAGAAAAAGAGACCACTAAGGGGGTGGGGGGCTAGGAGGAAGGGACTCAGGATTACCAGAGCTGGGCTTTGAGGGCTGCTGGGGGTTCTAAGAGATGGAGATGAGGGAGGAAGAAATGCATTCCAGACTTAAGGGGTAGCTTGGACAAAAACAAAGAGATGGGAAACGGGATGTGGTGTATTAGGAAAAGCCAAGAGGTCACTTTGGAGAGTATACGAAGGGAGATAATATGAAACAAGACTGGAAAGGTTGCTGGGAGCACCCTTCTGTGGAGGGCTCTGAAAGTCAAGCTCAGGCTTTTGTTTCTACTCTAAAGGGAATAGGGAGCCAGAGATTTCTAAGTAGGAGACTAACATGGTTAGGTCTGTGGCTTATAAACATCAATTTGGCAGCACCTAGAACGTGGGCTGGAGAATAAGAGAAGGGAAGCAGGAAGACCATTTAGGAGGTAATTAGAAAGTGTTTTAGAAGGACAATAGTCTAAGTAAGAGGTAATAAGGGCCTGAAGGGCATAGGCTGTGTAAGTGGAGGCAATGTTGTGGGGACAGAATTGGTAAGACTTGGCAAACTACCACGGAAGGTAATGAATGAAGCCTTTTTTCTGTGCCAGGCTGCATGTTAGGTGCTAGGGCTACAAAGACTAAAGTGGTGCCAACAATCTATTGGCACTTGAAATGAGGGAGGTGAGAGGTGATCATTTCTCTATGGGACAAATACTCCATAGATAAATGAGAGTGGAAATCTGGGTGACTAGAAGCATTGTTGTGTCCTCATCAGAAATGGCTAAGCCTAGGGTTTTGGACAATTTTGGACACGTTAAGTTTGAGATACATGCTTCTAACAGAGGAGACTCTAATAGGCTATTTGTATTGCAGAAGTTCAGAAGAGAGATCGGGGCTGGAAATGTAGATTGAGGGGGAGCCGTGGGGAGGAGTCATCTACAGAGAGATGATTAAACCCAGGGAAGCTAAACTGAGATCTTCATGGGACAGGGTAAAGCAAGAGGAGAGTGGGACAAGGACTGGGAGGGTCGGGGAGTAGCCACACTTAGTAAATAGGAGAATCTTGACTGGAAAAAAAAAAAGCAGACAGGTAGGAGAGAGCTGAGTAATAGAAGGAAGCCAAGGGAGAAGGGGGCAGGGGAAGGACAAGAAAGCTGCAAAGAAGTCAAAGAAAAAAGGACTAAGAAGCCATTATGTGCATATTCTGGAAAGGTGTTTCAGATAGACAATGTGCCTAGGGGCCTATATTTCCCAGCAGGAAATCATAGTGTTTTCAATGATCTTAAATTGGTCCATCTAACATCAATATTTTTCCACTGAGGCTATAAGGTCACAAATCGTGGACCACGGTATTCTTGAAATAAAATTACAATGAACTCAAAGGGGTAATGAAAAGAAACATCTCAGGTAGAAGTTTAGGTTGGTTACAATACCTTACAATGACTTCAGAGGGAGAAAAGACAGTGAAAGACAGACCATTAATATATGAGAGGCTGCACAGGGGTATCCTAAGATACTAAAAGAGTGAGAGTAAAGCCGCAATCTCATTGGCTCCAGTATCTTTTGCCCATTTAAAGGGCCACTTTTGTGCTGCGTTTTCTTCTTTATTCAATCTGTTTCAATACCTCCACAACTAGCAACCCCTTAATAGAAGGTAAGTATTCCAGCAAACATGGAAGTCTGTAAGTAAAGCAACTTACAAGAGTGAAATCTTTCAAGTGATTTTCATTGGACAACAGAAGGTAAATGAAAACAACTTGAAAGGGTTTGCCTTATACTCATCGAGCTGGAAAAGATGATAAAAGATATTAGTAGTATTGGAAGGATTATAGGAAGACAGGCACACAAAATTACATAATTGAAGTTACTAAATTGTTCATAGCCTTTGATCCTGTAATCTCATCACTGGGCATATACCTCAAGGAGGTGAAATATAACAAAATATTAGTAGCTACACCGTTTTGTGGTAGAAAAAAACTGGAAACCAAGTGGGTGCTCAGAGACTGGGAAATGGTCAAACAGTGTTATATCATGGCAGCACAACTAAGGAGACAGGAGGAATTCAGAGAAACATGCAAAGTCTCACATAAACTGATGGAGAGGGAAGTCATTTGAGAATATATAAGCCTCTATTTCTAGAGAGTGTTTTGTAGTTGTATTTGTATGTAACATGTGGTACTTTAACTGAGAACTGTTTTATGTACTTTGTAGTTATTTTGAATGGAATGTCTCCTAGTGTAGATTCTCCTGAGTTTTTTTTTAGTAATGTACAATAGTGATTCTCAGACTTTGTGGCCTCAGGATCCCTTTGTACTCTTAAAAATGACTGAGGATTGTCCAAAGAGCTTTTGTTTATGTGCATTGCATCAACATTTACCATATTAGAAATTAAAATGTCTTAGAATTATGATCAAATAATTTTGCCTCATAGACCCAAGGATTTGGGACACCCTTGGGCTTCTAGATGGTGTAGTGGTTAGAGTGCAGGGTCTGGAGTTAGGAAGAGTGGAGTTCAAATCCAGCCTCAGATACTTCCTAGCTGTGTGACCCTGAGCAAATCGATTAACCTGTCTGCCTCGGTTTCCTCAAATGTAAAATAGGGATAATAATAGCACCTACTTTGCAGGGTTATTGTGAGGATAAAATGAGATATTTGTAAAGTGCTTAGAATAATACCTGGCACATGGTAAGAACTTAATAAATGCTTGTTTCTTTCTTTTTGTCCTCTGAAAGGGAGTTCCTGGATCCCACCTACCCAGACTAGACTTTGAGAACCGTACAGAAATGGTGATTTAAGATTTATTTTCTACCTTGCTGAAGCTTTTAATCACCTCAATTGGTTTCTTTTTAAAAAATTTTCATTCCGAATTCTCTCCCTCCCTCCACTCCCTCCCCTGCCCATTGATAAAACAAGAAATGGAATACTTAATACACATATAAAATCATGTAAAACATATCTCCCCATTAGCTATGTTTGGATGGGGGGTAGGGGGAGAGACAGAGAGAGACAGACAGACAGAAAGAGACAGAGAGAGACTGAGACAGAGAGAGAGAGAGACAGAGAGAGAGAAATACACTTTGATCTCCACTCTGAGCCCATACTCCTCTATCTGGAGATGCACAGCATTTTTCATCATGACTCCTTTGGCGTTGTGGCAGATCACTGTATTGAGCTGTTTACTAGGTCTTTCACAGTTGATTACCTTTACGATATTGCTGTTACTGTGTACACTGTTTTCCTGGTTCTGCTCACTTCACTTGGCATCAGTTCATCTAAGTCTTCCCAGATTTTTCTGAAAACATCCCTTTCACCACTTCTTACAGCACAATTCAAAAACCATAACTTGTTCCCCAAGTGATGGGCAGCCTCTCCATTTTCTAATTCTTTGCCACCCCAAAAAGAGCTGCTATAAATATTTTTGTACATGTGGGTCTTTTTCCTTTTTCTTTCATCCCTTTGGTGTGTAGACCTAGTGATGGTATTGCTATCAAAGTATGCACAGTTTTATAGCTTTGTGGGAACAGTTCCAAAATGCACAGTTCCACCAACAGTGCATTAGCACTGTTTTTTTTTTCTCACATCCCCTTCAGCATTTATTTTCCTTTTCTGTCTGTCATCTTAGTCAAGCTGATGGGTATGCATTTCTCTAATTATTAGTTATTTAGAGCATTTTTTCATATGAATATTGATAGCTTTGATTTCTTCTTCTGCAAACTGCCTGTTCATATTCCTTGACCATTTATCAGATGGGGAATGGCTCATATTTTTATAAATTTGGCTCAGTTCCTTATATATTTGAGAAATGAGACCCTTATCAAAGAAACTTGCTGTGAAGATCCCCTCATTTCCTGCTTTTCTTCTAATTTTGGCTGCACTGGTTCAATTAGTTTTCTTTTTTTATTGAAATCTTGGGGGTTTTTAAAGTATACCACCATGTCACCTGCAAATAGTATAATTCAGTCTTCTCTCTACCGATGCTTATACTGCTCTTGTCTTAATTCTGCTCTTTTCTTCTTCCTATAGTTAGCATTTCTAGAAGCATATCAAATAATTAGTGGAGACACAAATCTTTTCATTCTGTGAAATATTTCCAAGGACCCAAATATTCCATGACATACTGCAGGCTTAATTATTGAGAACAATGAAGCAGCAAGCATTAATAAGTGCCTACTGTGGCAGGCACTGAGATTACAAATACAAACATGAGGCAGATCCTTGCCCTCAAGGAGCTTACATTTTTCCGGGGGTTGGAAAATGGGAAAGGATGGGCAATGACAGGTTCATAAGTAAGTAAATACAAGAAATATACCAAGTAAATACAAAATAATTGGGGAGGGGCTTGGGGGATGATAAGAAAGGCCTCTTCTAGGAGGTAGTACTTTTGCTGAGCCTTGAAGGGAGCCACAGGTTCCAAGAGACAGACATAAGGAGGGAAAGCATTTCACACAGGAGCCCCTGAAAAGACAGGTAGGAAATGACACATCCTATGCAAGGAACAGCGAGTACGCCAGTTGGGTTAGAATGTTAGAGAGTAATGCACAATCAGCCTGGAGGAAAGAGAAGCTGGTGCCACATGGCAAAGTGCATTAAATGCCAAACAGAAGAAATTCTTCAAATTTGGTTGAAAAATTGTACAGAGGTAGAAGATGGTAGACCTCTGGGCATTATATGCTTGCCTTAGATAATGGAGAAAGAAGAAGAAAAAAAAAAAAAAAAGAAGAAGAAGACACCCAGAGCAGAAAAGGACCTTAGGGGTCACCTAGTCTAATTCCTTCATACAACATAGAGACAGAAAAAAGTTCTAAGAGAAGAGAGGAAGAAAAAGAAGCAAAGATGGATTTTGGAAACAATATGCCAGAACTCTGCTTTAAATAAAGTTTCAGGGCTGGACCTCAAACTGATTAATGTGCAATGGCTAAAGCCCTTAGGGATAACTACTGTTATAAATCTCTTTCTCCAAAGTAGCCATGTCTAGTAAACCACATGTGTAACAAACCTTCCACAAATGATCTCTGAGCTAATCTTGGACTAGCTTTCCCTTCAAATGAGGGAAAGGAGATACTATTACTGACTATATAAAACTCAAGTACTCCTCAAACAAACAGCTTAGCTTACTAATTCTGGGGCCTAAGCAAAAAGTTCTAGAATGGGCCCCCAGCCCTTTTTAGTTAACAAACAAAAACATAACTAGGCACTATGAGAGGTAGAGCTTTAATTACCTAAGATATTTCCAGCTTTAGAGGTCTCTGATCCACTTCTGTCAACATGCACAGTTATCCTGCAGGCATTAACTAGAACAAGCCCATCCAAGTTAGAGGATTTACCTGGCCTGTCTTTACAGGCTCTGAGCTCCTGTTTCTCTTCCAATATGCAGACTCAGAAACATGAAATCTTAGAGCTGGAAGGAACCTTAGAAGTCCATCAAATGCAGTGCACACAAGAAGTCATCAACAATGTTCCTGACAACTGTTCACCCAATTGCTGCTGGAAAACCTCTAAGGGGGAACTAACTTCCTGCTTCCTGCATGGTGGCCCAAGTGTCTCTTTAGAGAAAGCCTAGATCAGCCTTCTCTGCAACTTCTAGTCATCACTCCAAGTTGTGCTGCTAATTTAAGACCTTCTTCCACATGAAAGCAATCATATCCTCCCCGCCCCCCCCCCCCCCAAATCTTCTCTACCCAGACTAACCTTCCCTAGCGCTTCAAACCAATTCTTAAATAGCATGCTCTCAAGTCCCCTCACCATCCTGGCTACCCTCCTCTAGACAAGCTCTGGCTTATCGGTATCTTTCCTAACTCAGAACTCAGCATGATAATCCAGGCAAAGATAATGATATTAACATTTATACAGTGCTTACTAAGCTAAGCACTTTACAAATGATCTCATTTGAGTCTCACAACAACCCTGGGAGGTAGGTGCTATTATTATCTCCATTTTTCAGAGGAGGAAACAGAGGCAAACAGGGTTATGTGACTTACCCAGCTAGTAAGGGTCTGAGGCCACATTTGAACTCAGGTCTACTTGATTCCAGGCCTGGTGTTCTATCTGCTGGACCACTCAGTTGTCCCCAGAGGTAGAATATTCTGCATACTATGTTTCTATTAATAAAGCCTAAGATCTCCTAAGAGGAACAGAGTACTGTAATGGAGAGAGAAACAGGCTTAAAGCCAGGAGGACCTGGGTTCAAGTCGGGCCTCTCACACATCCTGACTGCATGACCCTGGGCAAGTCACTTAACTTCTCAGTGATCCAGGCAACTATCAAAGATTCAAATTGTAGGAAAGGTTCTGCCTGACTCTAGCAGCAGGGCTCCGGAAACTAAAAGATATAGCAGTGAGAGGCAGCCAGGAGGGAGTGGAGCCCAAAGACCTGGCAGCAAGCCCTGTCTCAGACACCCTCAGACATCCAAAGTGTGCCCAAGGGCAGCTCACGTAACCACTCAGTGCATCAGGCAACTCTCCACAAGTGGCAGAGGAGGCCAGGCACTTTCCTCTCTGGGCTCTTGGGCCCCAGAGAATTCAATAAGTAAAGGTCACATTAATTCTTAATTTTCACAGCACAAAGCTATGACTGAGTTGGAAGTCTTAAAGTTGGACATTCATTCACTTCCTCAAGGTAAATTCTCCAAGGGTCACCAAATTTAAAACTCTACAAACTTTAGAGAATGAACAGAGAAGCTGCATGACATAGTGGGCTGAAGATCTGGGTTCAACTTCCACATCCAACTCTGAATGGCTGTGTGACCCCTGGGAAGGCCCTTAACTTCTACATTTCCCAAGCAACTTCCTAAGACACAGAATGCTGCAATCTCCCCAGGACAAAGTTTCCATGACAAGAAGTTGGGTAATCAAGCAAACAGCAGGCAGTCAAGTTTAGTGGTTTTTAAATACTTACATGAAATCCTGTAGCACTCAATTAACAAGCACCTACTCAGTTCCAACACTATGCCATAGGCACTGGGGATATAAATACTAAATAAATACCAAAGTGCTGACAGAGTGATATTCTACTGGCAGTTGAAATCAACCTGAAATTCCCATCCAGGACTATTGTTTTACATCCTCCAATAAAGCCATTCTTCTTAACTGTGGCTTCCCAGGTACATTTACAGAGGCCCTAAAACTACCTGTCTTCAGGAGGAGGGGAAACACATCCCTTCGGTCACAAAAGCTTTCTCATTTCTCTTTGTGTTTTAATCACTAAGTCCTCTTCCCTACCCTCTTACCCTACCTAATTTACCCCGCCCCCCCAAAAAAAAGCCAGGCTGATTTTGGGCTCACCTGAATGTGCTGAGATAAAACAAATAACGAAGTACTAAACAGACTCACCTTCAGGACACAGACATAAATTTTTTTGAGCTAGCCACCCAGAATTCCAAACTGCTGAGGCTGAAGAACAGCAGACCACTTTTAAACGTGTAAGATAAGAATCCTCCTATGGGCATGCAACTTACATTCCATGGGGAGATTCCAAGCTAAGCATTAGCTTGGGAGAACTCAGCACACTACCAGGTTATCAAGTATCATAACCTTGGAAAAAGACACGTACATTTCTAGATCCTCCAGGCAATGGCACCCATGTCAGGACTCAGCCACACAGTAATCAACAACTGACAAGCTGGTATAGCATCTAGAACCAGTTCACTGAAATCAGAGACATACTTTTTGGCCACTCACACCTGGTCCGCTAGTTATGGCCATATGTCAAATGATACACCACCAGAAAGAACGTGTTTTACATACTGTCTCAGTCTAATGCATCCACAGGGTGTTTCCTATAAGGTCTGTGCCATCCTGTAGCTTGGTTTGAGCTGGGCACCTGTTTTCTCCTTTAAGACTGTTACCATAGCAAACTGGCCAGGTTGCTTCTAGGAAATACAAACTATGACTTCTGATGAAAAGTGGCAATCACATAATTACATCCAGTATTTTGAATCCACAAATATCATAAGAGGCAGGCATAGTGCAAAGAGTATAAGACTGGGAGTCAAAATACCTGAGTTCCAATACCTGGTTCTCCCACTTACCAGCTGTGTGACCATGGACAAGTGTCTCAACCCCTCTGAGCCTCAGCTTCCTCATCTGTAAAGTGGGGGTATGTGTGTGTGTGTGTGTGTGTGTGGTGGGGGGGGGGTAGCCATAAACAACCTGCCTCACAGGATTGTAAGGACAATGCTTTGCAAACCTTAAAGTACTATGTACATGTGAGTTACCATCCTTCACTGTGTGAGACAAATGCTATCAACACACATCTATCTTATGGCACTACAAAGAATAGTGAGTTCACTAACCCAGGTACTATAATTTTTTGTCAGTGAGAAGAATAGAAGAGTTGCAGAGTGCTAATTCAGATTTTATTTATATATTATTGTCTGCAAGCTTCACGAATTCACAGAAGCAAAGAGCAGATTGCCAATGATTATGCAAGGTAATAGGTAGGGACAGGGTTGTGACCTGTGATTTCACTATTACTGGGGAACTCAGGGCCAGTAAATTCCCTCTACCAATGCTGGTGGGCACATTCTTTGCAACTTAAAGAGTCCTACAGAGGCTGCTTGGAGAAGTGGATCTTAAAACTTTTTTGGTCTCAGGACCCCTTTCCAACTCTTAAAAACTATTTAAGAATCCAACAAAGAGCTTTTATTTACATGGGGTATATCTAATAATATTTATCTACTTTATTAGAACTTAAGACATCTTACTAGTGTTATGAAAAGAATTTTGAGCCAGGAACTCCCAGGGTTCTCTACAGAACTCACTTTGAGAATGGCCAGTGCCAGTACTGAAAAGTTAGGTCATACATCTAGGTGTCAGAGGAGGAATTTAAACTCAGCTCTCCCTAAGCTTCAAAACCAGCTTTCTATCCACTATGCCAAACTTCCTCTGTATAATAATAGCTCACAGAACAAATCCCAACAAAAATTTCTATTTTCCCCAACAGCTTCAATAGCCTCCTGCTCCACCAAACTTTTTATTATGGTTGATCGAAAGCTGAATTACTCCGGAAAGGTTCAGCTCCTTAGCACTGTACCAGACTACTAAGGTAAAAGCTTAAATGCTGATGACTTTCCCTTTCCGCATTAAGGAAGGCACTAGCGTGAAAAAGTAGGCAGTCAGGGCAGCAGGAAAGAAACTCGGCTGGTCTACAAACAAAATACACATCTTGGTCTTACTGTATACACTCATCAAAGCCACTAAATGCTGCCACGTGGGTTAAGTAGTTCCCGTACTAAACTCAGGAAAACTCTAAATAGCCACCGTTACTGATAAGTCACTGACAAACATAATCCAACAAAATATTACCTCAGCAAACCGCACGCACGCAGGAAAATGAAAAGCCAACGCTACTTCTCTATGTATTTATCAGAAAAGAGTCCCCAAGTACCAAAAGCACAGGACAAGCAAAGACATTTCAGAGGCGAAAGGACAGAGCTGCCATAGTGAAGTATAAAAAGGCGGGAAACTTGGAACTTAGGCTCGTGCGACTTTGCTTTAGTGACAGCGTGCTGCAGGGCTCCACATGAGCTGGTCTTTTCCATCCAAAGACACAAGAAGGGATCAGAGAGGGCTCCTCCTAAGCAGGACCCCCGCCACTCCTTGTACTGAGGAAGGGGACTCAGACACGTGGAGAAACGGAAGCCGGGTGGTGACAAAAGCTGCCCCCAGTGGCTCCGCTCAGGTCCCTGTGCCCGGCCTTTCGGCTCACAACCACAGTGCTTTGTTTGCAGTTAGTCCAGCTTTCGGGCGTGGGCAGAAGTACCCAGGTACGGGGAAACGAAATCTGTCAACTCCTGTTGGAAAATAACAGAAAAGTGAGGATAAAAGACCCCCAAGTCGATACGAACTCACCACAACGGCAGCCGCTCCCGTTCCCGGCCCGGAAGTGAAGTTGCAAGCCAGATGCGCCTGCGCAACAACGTGCCAAGGTCCTACGTGCGGTAGGAGGGAAGCAGCGTAGCCTGTAGCAGAAGCAGATTACTGGAGGGGCGGAGGGGGGAAGGCTTCCCATTGGTCCGGACGTTCTATTGGCTGCTTCTTGGATCGCTCTAGAGGACAGGCTCCTTTCATTGGTGGGAAAAGTTAGCGGGTACCCGGGAAAAAAGAGGCCAGTAGTTGCCATGACAACAGGGAGAAGCTGAGCCCTCGGACTTCTTTTTTGCTTGAGGACAGATTCGAAGGCCCTATAAAGCGTTTTGATTTCTGTAACGCGTCTCACTAACCGACTTTAAGGAGGGAACCTCCGGAAGAAGGCCGAGGAAGACATTCACACAGACCGCAGGTGGCAGGTAATGGAGATCCGTCCCCCTATTTCTTACGGTCCGAAAAGTGGTAACGGTCAGGGCCATTAGGCTAGGCGCCGGCTAGCAGTCTGAGAAATGGCTGAGGGGGCATCGCGACGACGAGAGTCAGCCGGACGGGTCGAGGCTGCCGCCACGAAAAACCCCCGAGGTTGAGGTAAAAAGAAAAAAAAAAAAGAAAAGAAAAGAAAGAAGAGAAAAGAAAAGAAAAAAGGGGGGAGGGGAAAGGCCGCCCTCCCACCTCCCGATTCTGTGCTAGTGAAAAATGTGATGAAGGCCACCCGGTGCCGCCGTCGCCGTACTTACCGAACGGGTTCAACCTCTGATCTGCCCTGTCCATGAAGAATGGCCTCGGCTGTTGTTCCCCAGGGCCTGGCACTGAGGGTGGCGGGCTGTTTTGGCCCCTGCCAAAAGGCCATCGGAACATCTTGAGGTGTCGTCCCTCAGGTGCTGTGGCTCTGAGATGCTGAGGAGATTTTCTGGGGTGGGGCCGGGAGGGAAGCGGTCCCAGAAGCCCTTTGGGGGCGTGGTCACAATGAGGTGGGAACCACCCCAGCTGTCCTCTGGGGGAGGGGAAGTAAAGGCGGTTTCAACCCTGTGAGGGGGTACAATAGGGGTATCTCAACTGCCCTTTGGGGAAGGGGTGCAATGGAGGCGGTCCCAATAAACTTGCTGGAGCCGGGGGGGGGGAGGACACGATGGGGAGGGGGATCCCTAATGATCCTGCAGGGGCGGAACACGGGGGAGGGGGGGGTCTCAATAACTTTGTGGGGGTGTGGCACGATACGGGCAGTTCTGGTAGCCTTGTGGGGGCGGGACACAACGGAGGCGATACCATTTAACCATGTGTGGGGATAAATGGGGGTCATCCCAGCAGCCTTGTGGGGGCAGGGCATAACGACAGCAGTAACATTTAACCTGTGGAGGCACAAAATGTGGATCTTCCAACAGCCCTTTGGGGAACGGGTACATGGGGGACTGTATCGATAATCTGGGGGCGGGACGTGATGGAGGCTATCTGCAGCTTTGTGGGAACGAGGCACGACGCGGGGGGCAGTACCATTTAGCCCTGTGGGAAGACATAATGGGGTGTCCCAAGCAGCCCTTTAGGGAGGGGATACAATGGGGGCACCCTACGTAGACAGAGCACGATGCGGGCGGTACCAATTAACCGGTGGGGGCGGAGCACGGTGGGCGGTCCCCTCAGCCTCTTGGGGGAGGGGCAAAGCAAGGGAGATCCCAATTCCCCAGTTGGGGGCTGTGTAAAGATGGGGGCGGTCTCAGTGGACCAGTGCGACGGAGCAGAGAGCGACGTAGTCTCAAGCAGCCCTCTGGGGAGCGGTCGTGCCTTTTAGGATGGAGTCACCTCTCCTTGGAGAAGCCAGAGCTGCAGATAGTACCTAAAGCTGCAACATCTCAGTGGCTGGAGTTCTAGACTCAAAGTCAGGAAGATGAGGTATTCGAATTCAGCCTCTGACACTCGCTAGCTGTGTGACCCTGGGCAAGTCACTTAACTTTTCCCAGTCTCAATTTCCACCTCTATAAAATGAGGATGATAATAGTGACAATCTTGCCGGGTTGGTGGAAGGATGAAATAAGTTAATATATGTAACGAGCTTTGGGTTTTTTTTTCCTCTTTTTTTGTATTTATTTAGTATTTAATTTTTCCCCAGTTACATGAAAACAACAATTTTTAACATTTGTTTTTAAAACTTTGAGTTCCAAATTCTCTCTCTCCCTCCCTCCCTCGCCCCCCTCATTGAGAAGGCAAGCAATTCCATATGGGTCATATATGTGTAGTCATGCAAAACATATCCATAACAGTCATATTGTAAATAAAAGAAAAATAAAGAAAGTGAAAAAAGTTGCTTCAATCTATATTCAGACACCATCAGTTCTTTCTCTGGGGATGGAGAGATCATTGTATTGCTGAGAATAGCTAAGTCGTTCACAGCTGATCATCCTGCAATATTGCTGTTACTTTGTACCTTATAATGAGCTTCGTGAATCTTAAATTGATATAAGTGCTTGCTAGCTATTATTGCCGCTAGCAAGTACTCAACAAACATACCAGGTTATTAGTTATCACATATTTGGACTGGGTTCTCAAATCCATGATTAGAAGATCCCTCCTCAAAACATAACTGTTACTGGTAACAATACAGAACAGAGATTTTCAGCTTTTTGTGTGTCATCTTGGACTCCTTTGTTGACAGTCTGGTGAAGTCTTATGGACCCTTTCTCAGAACAATTTATTTTTTGAAGGCATTAAGAAACAGAAGGTAACAAAGGAGATCGATTATATTGAAATCAGTTATCAAAATATAAAAACAAATAAAAACCAAGTTCCCGGACCCCAGATTAAGAACACGTGGTCTAGAACTAAAAGTGAATTCTTTCTGGCTGCTTCCAATATTTTTTCCTTAGAACTGGAAACTCTAGATTTTAGCTGTAATGTTTCTAGGAGTTTTCATTTGGGGATTTCTTTCAGGAGGTGACCAGTGAATTCTCTCTGGTTCTAAGAGAGCTAGGCAGTTCTCTTTTAAGATTTCTTGAAATCTAGGCTCTTGATTTGGTCAGGCACTCAAGTAGTTTGATGATTCTTAATTTTTTTCTCCTTGATCTGTTTTCCAGGTCAGCTGCTTTTGGTATGAGATGCCTTATGTTTTCTTCTATATTTTTAGTCTTTTGATTTTAAAAAAAATTTCTTATTTTCTTATGGAGCCATTGGCTTCTATTTTGTCCACTCTAAATTTTCAGGGAGTTTGTTAGTTGGTCAAGGTTTTGTGCCTCTTGTGCCAAGCTATTAATTCCTTTTCCAATTCTCCCTTAGCTCTCATTTATTTTCCAGTTTTTTTCTTCTAGCACTCTCATTCATTGACAATGACATTTTCACTCTTTTTTAAACTCTTGGTTCATGTTTTCCAAGAATTCTATTGAATTTGTGTCCAAGCTGTTTTAATTTGAGGTTTTGCTTGTTAATATTTTGGAGTGATTTTCTTCTTCGAGATTTGTGACTTGAGTGTTCCTGTCACCATTTATGGCTTTTATGGTGAGATTCTTTTTTTGTTTGCATATTCATCTAGCCTCCTTCCTAACTTCAGACTTGATATTAGGACTGGGCTTTGTGTATTTCTGTAATGAAGGTCTGGGCTGGTCCTGTTGCTGCTTTCTTGGGGGTATTGAATATTATGTTGTTCTATGATCTCAGGGACAGCTCAGGCTTGTGACCTGCCAACTTTCAATGCTTACAAAGTGGTCTTATCCAGGGCAAAGTCTGATTCCTGCACTCTTAGTCATAATTCTGCAAGTTACTAAGCAAGGTTTGGATCTGAGCAACCATAGATTGCTGTTGGAATGTGCCGTTATTAGCTAGCTGAGAAACTCTGCTGGTTTGGAGGATCAGAGTTACAGGCTCATCTTTGGTCTAGGATATGGCCTCAGCTGCTAAACCAGCTGTGAGTGGCCAAAAAGCATGTCTCTGGTTCCAGTGAACTTTGGTTCTAGATGTTGCCAGCTTGTCAGTTGATGACTAACCAGCTAAACTCCTTGAAAAAAACCCTATATGCTTACTACCTCCACTTCCTTTCTTCCCACTCACTTCTAAATCCTTTGGGTTCTTGATCTTATTATTCAACTAAAACTGCCCTCTCTAAAGTTACCAGTGACCTCTTAATTGCCAGATTTAGTGGTATTTATTCAATCCTTATCCTTCTTGACTTCTCTAAAATCTTTGACACTGTTGATCATCCTGTCCTTCTGGATATTCTCTCCTTTCTAAGTTTTCAGGATAATGATCTCTTCTGGTTCTCTTCCTACTTATCTGACCACTCCTTCTCAGTCTCTTTTGCTGAATCTTCTGGATCACACTCGTAAACCATGGGTGTTCCCCAAGGCTCTGTCCTGGGCCCTCTTCCTTTCTCCCCTCTATACAGTTTCTTATGGTCATCTCATCAGCTTCAATGGATTCATCTATATTCTGACAAAAGAATTTTAAATGTAGTCTGAAATGGACCGGTCTATAACCTGTGAGTGCCCGGAGCTGAACAAAGCAGGCCAGAAGCAGGTGAGTCAGGAATCAAATAATGGTTTAATTTCAAAGTGAGGAAATGATGTTTGGGAACCAAGTCCTCCTGAGGAGGACTTGTGGCTTATGGCAGGGGCAGGGCTTTTGTACATGAAAAGCCACAAAAGGCAGGATCACAACACAGTCATTCTTAGGTCTTGAGTAAACAGCTTCCAGGGTTGGCATTTCTTGGGACAATACAGGCATTCTTGGGTCCTGTGTGAACAGTCCCCAAGTTATTGGAATTGTTGAGCTTTGTGATCATTCAGTGGGGTACAGAACAAGAGTTAGCATGGTGGGAACAAGAGTTAGTATGGCAGGAACAGGAGTACAGCATCTGGTTTGGTTCACTTAGTGGTTATACAAGCACAGGAATTGTTAGAGTGTTAGGAGAGGTAATTGATATCAATTAATAGGAAAACCATAAATCCCCCAGTGGACACCTGGTGCTGGTCAAAGTAATACATTTTGCCAGAGGGTAGGATCATCCAGAGGGTGAGCACAAGGGATAGTTATGCCAAGCTCAGGGCACAGCCTGCTTGCTGGGCCTTAGCTCTGGAAAAACAGGGTATCTCCTAAAATCTTGAAAATGCAGAGGATTCCTACATCTCTATACCTAGCCCTAGTTTCTCTTCTGAACTCCAACCTCTCTCATCATTAACTTCCTTTAGGACATCTCAAACTCAACCTGTCCAAAACTGAACTCATTATCTTTCCCTCCAAAACCTATGTATCTTCTTTCAAACTTCCCTATTGCTCTGTTTTTTTAAATATGGAAGGCTTCATAAATTTGTATGTCACCCTTGTGTAGAGGTCATGCTAATCTTGGTATTGTTCCAATTTTAGCATAAGTGCTACCAAAGTAAGCACTTACCTATTACTATTGAGGATACTACCATCCTCCCAGTTACCCAGGCTTGACCTAGGTGTCATGCTCAATTCCTCACTTTTTTCACATCCCTCCCCTCAGCTTATGTGCAATCTGTTGCCAAGGCCTGTTGGTTTCACTTTTGCAACAACTCTCCAATATACCCCCTTCTCCCCCTGACATAGCCACTATCCTAGTGCAGGCACTCATTGCCTTCCACCTGGATTATTGCAGTAGATGCTGGTGGGTCTGCCTGCCACAAGGCTCTCCCTACTCCAGTGCATCCTCCACTCAAGTGCCAAAGTGATCTTCCTAATATGCAGGTCACTAAAGTGGTTCCCTGTTACCTCCAAGATCAAATACAATATGTTCTGTTAGGCATTTGAAGCTCTTCACAATCTGGCCTCTCCATACCTTTCTGGTCTTCTTATACTTTACTACCCTTCATGTACTTAATTTACACTTAACTACCTTCATGCATCCAGGTACACTGGCTTCTCATTCTTGAAACAGCAAGCACTCCATCTCCTGACTGCCTTTTACACTGACTGCCCCTCATATCTGGAATGTTCTCCCTCCTCACTTCCAACTCCTAGCTTCCTTCAAGACTCTTACCTTTTAGTGGAGGTCTTTCCTTGCATCTCCCCCCACTCGCATTCCCTTCCCTCTAAATTTTAGAGTCTGAAGTTACCCTCCCTTCATACTCTACACATCTTATGTGTCTAGTTTTCTAAATAGCTCCTACATTTGAATGTGTGCTCCTTGAGGGCAGAGACCTTGTTTTTGTCTTTCTATTTATCTGCAGAGGCCTTAGCACATAGTCAGTGCTTAATACCTGCTTGGTGACTGACTAGCTAACTGGTATGTAGCCGGGGCTTTATCCTGAAGCCAATTGTGTGGGGCGGGGGAGGTTGGGGTGTGAACTGGAGGATGTAGGAACATTCATTTCTATGCCCAGGTTTGTGATAATTGACAACCAGGCATGAGTTTGTTGAGTTATCCCAAGTTAATGGAATGTCTCTATGTAATGGTCAGTTGCAAGCACATAAAAGGATTCCTATATTGCGCTTTTAAAAGGAGTCTACCACCCTCCAGCCCCAGCACCTTGAGATGATGGATAGTTAAATAAACAAAATTCTATATGTGTCTTGAAAGCAAGTCTATAATTTCTTTTATTTCAGTAATATAAGCCAGCCTGGGGTTGGGGTAGAGGGAGGTGAGATTGGGAGGTTGGGAAAGAAGACTGAAGAAATTTTTTTCAATTTATTCTGGGGGGCAGCTAAGTGGTGCAGTGAGTAGAGCACTGGCCCTGGAGTCAGGAGGACCTGAGTTCAAATCCAGCCTCAGACACTTGACACACATACTAGCTGTGTGACCTTGGGCAAGTCACTTAACCCCAATTGCCCAGTCTTCCACCCTGCAAAAAAAAATTATTCTGAATTTAACAAACACCAAATAAAATGGGTACTTCTATATACACATAAGAGAAAAAGAACCGTACACAAAACTGCAAATCTCTGTTATATACAGTTTGCTTTTCAAGTATTTAATAAATTCAACATGTAACTTTCAAAGCTAAAACTGAAGAAATTAAATCACAAGAGTTAAGAATAGTCTGTTCAATGGAACTCTTTAAATTAGGGAGTTTTAGGAAAATGAGGCTTTTTGACTTGGTAGTTGAAAAGATGAAATTATGAATGACTCTAATAGGGAATACAATTAGTTCTGGATGGGAGGATTTTACCTTATAGGTTAATGATCGCCTTCCTCATTTCAACTCTTAGTAGAATCTCAGCTCCTTGAGGGTCATCTGGATTTTGTATTTGTATTGCTAGCACCTAGCACAGTACTTAATACCTAGATAATGAATAAATGCTTTTGGTTTAACTGATCAATCAGTTGTCTGGTTAAAAGATCTGTATTGTGCAGCTTCTCATTGCTCTCTGGGCCTAGTGGCAAGATATAGGTCAGGATGAGGGACATGGTCCCATGCAGTGGAAAACCTTGGCCTTTTTAAGCTTTGGTCTTTCCCAGGTAGCAGTCTGACTGAGACAACGCTCATTCAGTGACTAAGGCTAGGTAAGAAATGAGGCAAAGTATGACCTCTTCTACCTAGTCAAAAAAAAAGTCAGTCTGATGCCATCTTGGAATGGGGGGAGGGTAGAAATGGGGAGAAAATTTGTAACTTAAAATCTTGTGGAAATCAATGTTGAAAACTAAAATGTTAAATAAAAATGATAAAAAATTTTTTTAAAAAGTCAATCTGGGAGGGGAAGATCCTCAGGGTTTCTGGCCCAAAACAGAAACAGTTGCTATTTACATTCACTACTTACATTCTCATAATCTGTCCAAGGATGGCTTATCTATGGAAGAAGCTATTCTCTTTGAGGTGGGAAGCTGCTAGACACTGCCTAAGAAGACTTCTCACAGAAATTACAAAAGAAACTGAAAATAAAAAAGCTTCTGAACTTTTAACAGGCAAACAAAGATCATACTTACTAATAGTGAATAGAAAATTTTCAAAGAAAAATAATGTCTGAACACATGAGCAAAAAGTGTTAAAATACATTATGCTTAATTCAAGTTTTTCTTCTCCTTAGGAAGAGATTTTCCTCAAATGGGGATGCATTGTGGTTTCAGTATACCACGAGTAATAAGTGGATCCACTGCTACATAGGAGTTCAGTCTATCACAGAACTAGAATTTTCAGTTGGAAGGGACCTCAGCAGCCATCTTGTTCAGCTTATATGCAAAGGGAATCCCCGATCTAACATACCTAACATGTAGTCATCTAGTCAGGGCTTGAAGACTTCCTAGGAAAGGGAACCAGCACCTCCCAAGGCAGCCCTTTCCACTTTCAGTGTTCTCTAATTCTTAGGAAGTTTTTCCTGATACCAGCATGAAGTCAGGCTCTGCCCCTTCCCCCCACTGCTCCTGCTGCTTCCCTCTGGGACCAAACAGAACAAACCTAATGCCTTCTTCACATGAGAACCTTTCCTGTATTTATATACAACTGTCCCCCTTTCCTGTCCCCCTTAGTCTCTCTTCTCCAAGCTGAACATCTCCAATACTTTCACCTGATCCTTGGACTCAAGGCCCATTACCTGGTTGCCCTTTTCAGGACACTCTTTAGCTTATCAATATCTTTCTTGTAAAAAAAATATTTATTTATTTTTAGTTTTCAACATTCACTTCCATAAGTTTTACATTTCCTCTCCCTCCTTCCCCCCTTCCTCCCCAAGATGGCATGCAATCTGATATGGGCTCTACACATACATACCTATTAAACACATTTTCATATCAGTCATGTAACATAGCAGAATTACAACTAATTGGAGTAACCATGAGAAAGAAAAACAAAACAAAACAAAAAAGAAAATAGTCTGCTTCGCTCTGCATTCCAAATCCATTGTTCCTTCTCTGCATGTGGATGGCATTTTCCATCATAAGTCCTTTGGAATTGTTTTAGGTCCTTGCATTGCTGAGAAAGGCTAAGTCTATCAAAATCAGTCATCACACATTGTGGCTGTTACTGTGTACAATGTTCTCGTGGTTCTGCTCACTTCACTCAGCATCAGTTCATATAAGTCTGTAATGCCAAGCAGGGTGGGACTTTTTGCTGCTTTTTGTTTGAATGCTTCTCAGCTCTAAGGCTATCGAGTGCCTTTGATTGAGTCTTGCCTTTGTTTCAATCAAGAGTCTTTCATGACCTGCTTAAGTCTCAGGAAGGCCTAGGTCACATGGGTTTGAGTCGCATGTTTGTGAAGCCCTCTGACCCTGAAGAAGTATATATATACTCTGAGGTTAGCTTTTTGTTTTGGGGGTTTCACTTGAGTGGAATACAAGGTTGTGAAAGCTTCCCTATGAATAACTCAGGCAAGGTGATACTCAAATAGTACAAATTTAGTTAGGATGTGGACCTCACTAGGCCTAAGTTTCGTTTTCCTGTAAATCATATGATTTGGGGGAAATCAGGTGATATTCCCCTCTCCCCCTCCCCTAGCCTACTTACAAACCGCCATCTTAACATTAAAGTTTCCCTATAAGGTAATTCTGTAGTTTCTGTGCTGGTATTGGGTAAAACTTATTCCTGGTTAGATTGTGAGGCCACCTGTCCCCGCAAATGGGGACAGGGGTCCAGCCTCTGGGGTAGGATTTCTTAGAATTGTTTGTACAAGGATATATATCCCCTTGATTGCCTTCTCCCCCTTGCCTCTCTTCACTACTATCTCCGCCCTGGTAGTGGGAGATGCCCAATTCTTGAGACTTGATCAAATAAAGCTTCTTTTTTGTTTCTACCTTGAGAAACCGAGACATCTCTGTTTTTTTTACTTGAGCCAGTGGTCTTTTGTCCCACACAGTTTCTGGGGGCTCGTTCCGGGATTCCCCTCGATTGGGGGGGTTCTCCTCACCAGGGAGCAGGATCCAGCACACACCAAAAAAAGATTTATTGGGGGTTTCTGGTCCTGGTGTGGGGCTCCTCCCCGTTGAGGGAAAATCCTGATGAGAGAGACTTGGAGGAATAGAAGCTGTGCTAGGCTCCGACATTCCAAAGTGAAAAGTAAAAAAGCCTGGCCGGCCGGTGTGGTGAAGTCATAAACAAGTAGGCGTACTCTCTGGAGGTAAGCACTCGGAGGTCTGGGGGTTATTTGTTGAGTCTAAGACTCGGGGAGTTTGGTGACGGCTCTCAACCAAATTAGGGTGGGATGGAAACCCCAAGGTCAAGGATGCTTCCGAGAACACTTCACAGGGGACTTCTGGGGAGTTGGGCGACCCTCCCCATTCGGCTAAGTTCTTCTGACCTTGGAGGGTGCGGTGATGGCCCTCGTAAATTATGGGAAATAAAACAGTCTAAGTCTGTGCAGTCGGAGCACAAGCATGAGGTACCTGTAGATAGTCCTTTAGGCAATCAATTGCAAAATTGGAATGAACAACAAAAGTATAAAGGGAAAGGGCAATTAAAACCCATTGCTTTGAAGCAAAATAGAAAGGAAAATGGCCATAGACAAGAGCTCTTAAAATATTTGACCTAAGTGGGTAGAATGGATTTTTCCTGGTGCTTTGAGGAAAGCTCTCCCAGGGAAAGCAAAAAAGCTTTTGGATTTCTGTATCTTTGGGCCTGTGTTTCTCTGTATCTGTGCTTCTGTGTGTGTGTGTAATCTGACACCCTGTAACGTCCACTATCTGGTTTTCTCTCCCTCCCTGACTCCAGTCTCTTCAGAGGAGCGGGAGGGCGGGGGAGAGAGAAAGAGAGAGAAAAATGTTCTCTTGTTTAAGTTATGTGATGGAAAAGGCAAGGTAAAGAGGAGTGTCAGGTCATAATTAGAAAGAAATAAGGTATGTGCATGCAGTTTTAAAGGGGCTTTCATCAAAGTCCACCAGAAAGGACAGGCAAGAAAGTTTAACCATGTAGGGAAGAGGCATGTGAAGGAAGTTTAAGAAAGGTATAATCTATTTGCACAAACAGTGTGAATAGAGGTTTTGAGAGTACAAGGTGGAAACTTTTGGGAAGTTGTTAAAAAAATATATGCTCTTTCTTTCTCCCTCCATTCCAGATCTGGCCAGTTTGGAATGTGAAGAGAGATAAGAAAGAAAGCGGGAACTTTTCCCTTAAATTTAAGTGAAATGTGTTACTTCTAATTTGATGCTTAAGATAAGTCAGAATTTATTATGCTATTTGGCACTAAGGCAAATTCGGAAAATGCATAGATATGAAAAAGAGACACTTTGAGCTCCCCAGTATGAGGAGAAAAGGAAAAAATCTAGAATGTGTTCTATAATGCATTGTAATTATGGTTTCCCAATTTTCAGAATTAAGAACTTTAATGATCCTATAAATAGAATTGGAAAATATTTAATAACATAAAGGTATTAAATAAATCTATAGAGTTAATAAGTACTTTTTTTACATACAACTACAGAGATCCTTATGTGCAATTTAGTGACCCTCATTCCTATTTGAACTTGAGAGAAAAAAAGTGGCTTAAAGCTTCCAAAATAGAGAAATATGACCAGAGAATGAGAATCAATCTGAACGTATTTTACCCAAAAGACTGTTGCTTATTACATTCCTGAGAAAGAAAAATACTTCCTAGAATAGGAATTATCTCAATAGATATAGATATTTTTATTATTAATTAAGTTTGTTACTTGGAAAGTTTAAAAATTGATTCGGCTGCAAATATACAATAGAGAGTTGGCTCCTTTTCAAAATAATTACCCCACTGACAACAGCCCTGGACCCCTGGGCACCCTGAAGCCCACACTTCTAGGCTACAGGTGGCAGAGGAACCTCTCCTCTCAAGCCCCCAAGTCCTTGCTCCCACACCACCGGAACCTGGAATTTTTGCTCCTAGTCTTCCAAACCCAACAACCCCTATTAGAAAGTAAAGATCTTTCAGGGACCCTCCTCAATGACTCCTTAGACCTTTAATTCAGGTACTGGACTCTGCAGCTTCCCAGCCCCACCCTCCCCACCCCAGTACACAGCCAGGCTCTGCGACTATGAGGAGAGAAGAAAAGCCTCTGTGCTTAGTAAGCCTAATATATGTAATGATTTGGGAATGCAATTAATGTCATCTGAAATCTTTCTATTTGTACTATTATTGTGCTTCTAAATTGTAGTAAAATTTTCCTATATTGTAAAACTTAAGTGACTAAAAATAGTGTTAGACAAAACAATTTTTAATCTGAATTTTGTTGAAGAAAAAAATGATATGAAAACAATTGTGTAAAACTGGTTAAGTTACTTTCTCAGCCTTAATTGCTGTTTAGAAAACCAGGTATTTTCTACTTTACCTGTAGTTAATGGAAGGTCACAGCTAAAACAATTCAGCCAGCACTTACTTGTAAGATTGTTAACTAGGTTATTTGGGATTACTGTTTTAATGTTAAAAACCAATGAAGTTCTGAAGAGATAAAAGAAATTATGTCCATCCACCTTTCGGGCTAGACTTGTGGGTGGGTTCTATTAAATTTTATATGGATATTGATTAGGGTAAAGATATTAATTATTGTGAGTTATTATTATTGCTGTTCCATTAATTATCAACCCCCTCTGCCTGGAAGGGAAACTGACTATACCTTGTTAGCAATGATTCAAATTTCTTAGGCTTCCTTTTTACCCGGGGCAAAAGAAGTAGTTAGAATACTGGCCCAGCACATTTTAAACCGATCTAATTATAATAGGTGATTGCAAACTATTTGTAAAACTTTCCCAAGAAAATGTGAATGGAACTTAGAAATGCATATTTGAATAATTTTTTAGAAAAAGTGCATATTGTTATTTGGCATTGAGAAATTTATTAACTATATAGCCCCAAGAAAATTCTATTTACTGTAGTTTACTGTTCAATAAGGGGATGGTGGTGGAATCCATTCCCAGGGATATTACAAAGATTGCATGATTGTAAAGGTGCTTGGCACAATGCTTGGCATAGAATAAATGCTATTTGAATGTAAACTGTTTTAAGTTAAAAATAATTGCTTCATATTCATTAACTTTACGTGGATTTTCTTCAATGTGAAGTTTTGGTGATGAGATGAATGATTCTCTGTATCAGGCAGTTTGGGGTCATATCTGACTGAGGTAAAGCCACCAAAATGGAAATTAATTGGTTTTGGTTTTCAAGTTTAAATAGATGATAATTGTTTATGATATTGTTATGTTTCTAAAATTTTTCTTATTGCATAACTTGGTAAGCAGCTGTATCATCTGTGTTGTTAGAAAAGTAATTTCTTTTGTAATCTAAATGTTATTAGGTTAAGAATTGTAATTTAAGAAATCTTAAATTACCAAATTTTGTCTTTAATTATTTTGCTATCATTTGATAAATTTGTGAGATCGTTAATTAAGCTATTGATGTTATTGCTTAGAGATAGTATTTACCAGAGTATGTTTAGTTTTGGTTTTTTCTCAATTATGTGGAAAAGGTTTGGTGATCAAAATTTAAGAATCGTTTAGCACTTAGGAATTAATAATAATATCAGGATAAATTATAAGCTGTTTCTCAGAGAGTTTTTTTTTATGAAGAAAAGTTTTGTAAAATCCTTTGCATGATTTTTAGAAAGCCTCGACCTTGAATAAGTGTGCTCAGAGAAACAGCAAAAGATAGCAAACAGACCCAAGGTTTTTCTATTTAACCCCTTCCTGGGGTCCATGTTACTTCTCCTTATTTTGTAAAGTTGCCAAGGCACCTGGAAACTATCTGCATGGGCAAGGTCATCAGCCCCAGAAAAAGAACTTGTTTGAGTTATGTAGGTCCTAAACAATGAACTTAGCTTGCTGAGAAATTAAAAGTTTATGTACAATAGATAGAAAGGATTCTAATATTTGGCTTTTACACCAGGACAAGTTTAAAGTGGAGAACGAAAGATGTTTAATTAAATCCCTTATGTATGTGAGTCCTGGTAAATCGTTACTGCTTATTGCAGCTCTGTATCTGACTCTAAGCTGTGATTGGTGGGACTTGCTGTTTAAGGTTAAAAGGCACTTGGGACCATAACTAATTTTGTTTTGAGTTTGAATCTGGGTATAGTTGTCTACATTACATCAGTATCTGAGAGAAATGCCACAAGCTACTCAGAAGGAATGTGATCCATACTGTTAAAGGTGGAGATCTGCATTTGGGAAAAAGCTGAGGGGACAATCTTAGTCTCAGTCTAGGATGGGATCCTCCTGGCCTCAGTTTCCCCCTGTGTTCCTTTGGAAAGGAAGTTTCCCACCTAACTATTTCTGAGTGTAGCAATGAGGTGGAAGAGATACTACATAATTGAGGAATCATAACTATATCTGGATTATAAACAAAGCCAAGGATGTTTTATCCTGTCATATTTGGCATGTCACATGTCCCTGCTTTTTTTCCTTCTATAGCAAATTTCTGTGATCAGAGCAAGTAGTCAGTAAAAGATATGAGCTCTTTTGTGTTATCTTACTGGGCAATCTAATATTTTTATCTAGAACTAGGGCATGTGCAGAAATTTAAACAAACTGCTTAAGACTCGCTTTAAGATGTTCCCTTTGTCTAAAAAGGAATCTAAGAGCAGTAGTATTTTTTCCTATGATCGCTCTCTTACTGCTACCAATGTGAAATTCCATTACAGCACCTTTTTGACTGAAAGAGGAAAAAAAAACAACTTCATGATATCTAAGAATTCTGCAATAACTAGAAACTTTGCTTGTTATGATGCTTTGGAATTAGTGTTACTTATGGACTTTTGCACCAACTTAGTAAAGCTTTATGAAGAAGGGTAGAAATGCATACGAGCCACTTAGAACTCACTTTGTAAATGTTCCTTAAGCAATGTGAGAATGTTATTTTGTTATTTGATTAATATCATGCATGTTTAAAATTTTGGCATAATTAATGATGCTAAAAAGAAAAATGGTTTGTGGCTTGGCTTATCTTGTAGTGCCATCAAGGAAACATGACATGACTAGGTTAAGATTTTATATGTACTGTGTTAAAAATTGGTTATTTAATGTATTTATGTATGTACTGGAGTCTCATCCCTCTGGTGGGGAAGTTAATGATGAGTCATGTAAAGTATGAGAATTTGGGTTCTGATGTGAATTTCTGAAATATGGCAATTGGCCAAGGTTTCAATTTTGAATTTGTAAAGATGATCAGGGTATAATTATTAGAAATGGTAACTTAAAATTGTGCTAAGGTAAATTTTGTAGGAGAATGGACAGAAAGCCGGTTCCTCCAAGAAGAATACGCTGTGGGGATGGCTGAAACAAATACCTAGGACCAGAAGACTTCGTTGATGCTCCCTGCCAGACAGCTGTATGGGAAGAGACTTTTGAATTTTAAAGGGATGATTGTATTGTTGTTTTCTTTTGGGTCTCTGTAGTTGTACTTGTAAAGGGGACTGCCCCCTTTGATTTGTCAATACATTGATCAATCCTACCGATATTTATTAAAAAGGGTAATGGGGACACCAGCATGATGGGAAAGAAAATGTGGTATAAAAGTGTGATGAATGAAGGAGATAGGTGGGTGGATAGTTCATATCAGCAATGGTGTGTGTGTAGTCTTCAAAATAGTGTCAAGGAGAGGAGGGATTGTGTGAGGTAGTGAGAGAATAAAGTGTGAAAACTTCACAGGGTATATGTGTATATATATATATGTATATATGTATTTATATCTAAAATGTTTGGGAATCAATATTTAGAGAAGGGGCAGGAATGGGAACCAGTTGAGCAGGAGGACCGACTAGATCCTGAAGAGAAGACCAATGAGATAGATCGTGAGGTTGAAGAAGTGTATAAGGATTGGTGTGGGAAGCTTTCAACTATGGAATAAGAAGAGGGACTTTGAGTGGAATACAAGATTGTGAAAGCTTCCCTATGAATAACTCAGGCAAGGTGATACTCAAATAGTACAAATTTAGTTAGGATGTGGACCTCACTAGGCCTAAGTTTTGTTTTCCTGTAAATCATATGATTTGGGGGAAATCAGGTGATATTCCCCTCTCCCCCTCCCCTAGCCTACTTACAAACTGCCATCTTAACATTAAAGTTTCCCTATAAGGTAATTCTGTAGTTTCTGTGCTGGTATTGGGTAAAACTTATTCCTGGTTAGATTGTGAGGCTACCTGTCCCCGCAAATGAGGACAGGGGTCCAGCCTCTGGGGTGGGATTTCTTAGAATTGTTTGTACAAGGATATATATCCCCTTGATTGCCTTCTCCCCCTTGCCTCTCTTCACTATTATCTCTGCCCTGGTAGTGGGAGATGCCCAATTCTTGAGACTTGATCAAATAAAGCTTCTGTTTTGTTTCTACCTTGAGAAACCGAGACATCTCTGTTTTTTTTTACTTGAGCCAGTGGTCTTTTGTCCCATACACACTCATTGGAAGAGTGGTTGGTGGTTAGGGCAGACAAGACTCTGGGTTGCCATTAAGAGGCCCCCCCCCACTTACTGCTTTGAAAACCCAGATGTTGGTGCTTCTCCCTCTGGTAACTATGTATTGTGATTTGGTCAGATAGATAGAAGCCTGTCTGTTGGTTTCTGTTATTCTCTCCACTCGTAACTCCTATTTGTAATTTCTGTTTGTGTTTTCTCTGGAAGTTCAGAGTGCTGACTTTTCCCCCTGAACTAAGTGAATGATATATGTATGTTTAATTAAAGTAAGATTGTTAACCCCTGAAAGTTGCTTTCCTTAGAAAAGTAGATCAAAGAACCTGTGCTCGCAGCCCTCCTGTGTGCTGGTGCTGTTGTTCTCATGCCCTTATAGCAACTGCTAGTTCCATTATTGATACAAAGTCTTTCCAGGTTTTTCTGAAGTCTGCCTGTTCATCATTTCTTATAGCACAATAGTATTCCATTCATACCTTGTTCAGCCATTCCCCAATTGATGGGCATCCCCTCAATCAATATCTTTCTTAAACTGTGGTGCCCAAAACTGAACACAATACCCTATACTCAATATAAGACTTAATACACTTTAGAAAAAGCATTTGTTAACCTGACTCTGGTTAAAACTGAGTATCTGACAAGTGTCTATACCATCATTTTCCACCATGATGTCTCAGTCATCATATAGACTTATTTCTGCAGACAGAAATCCATGACACTTCAAATCATGAGGTGGGTTGCAGCTGTCACATAGGACACTGGCCAAAAAAAGGCCACCCAAAAACCTATGCTTCAATCCTTGATCAAGCACCTTGAGGACAGCAAGAAAAAAGTATAGGGGTCCTCACAATCAGTAAACTTCCTGAGAAGACAATGGGAGGGATTTGTCTGATACATCCCTGGCTCCATAAGGATCAAGCTCCTCTACCTAGCACAATGTCATAGTGAAAAAGAATCCTAAAGCCAGGTAGGCCTTTTCATTTTTTGAAAGCAGTACATTTTCCATATGGGCATCCTTCTGAGACCAATCTATTGGGTTATGAAGAAAGCTTCAACAGTATGACATAGTGGAGAGAGTGTTGAATTTCGAGTCAAACCTGGGTTCAAATTACACATTTTCTACTTTCTATCTGTGTGACCCTGAATATGTCACTTTTCCTTCTGGGGCTCAATTTCTTCATCTGCAAAATGAGACATTTGGATTAGATGACCACTATGGTCCTTTCTAGATCTAGATCTGTATAATTCTATACACATAATGGTCCCTTCTTTCCCCATTGCACTAGTGACCCACAAGGTTTCTATAGCCAACGGTGGTGTCAGTGTCTGAAGTCTCTGTAAGCTCATAGGTGAGACGTGATCCTTGATCTGTGATTCTGTCTTGTCCCCAGCAGCCGAGAATTACTTCTGCATTAGAACATTTGCTAATCTTCCACTTGGCCCAGGTTGAAAGTGAACATTTGACAAATGACCCTCGACCCTGATGTCAGAATCATTCAATGGGTACATTCCGACCCAGACTTTCATAATGTCATGGTCCAACAGAGTTACAATGAAAATGTTATATACATGACTGAGCCCTGCTGGGATGGACCATCAGGAGCAAGTACCATGTATGAATTAACAGGCCAAAAGCCCCTAAATATCCCCTCCCCCCAACTGATTTGATCCTTTAGCTAGCCCTTCTAGTGTAATGAAGCACCACATTCAACAACCCCTAGAAGGACATGCTAGTAAACATTAGAAGGTCCACATTGGACCTTTAAAAAAACTATTGATGCCTTCTAGGTTTATATTTTTTCCTATTTTTATATGATCTAAACTAACTGTTCTTTCCTTCTTCGTTTTCTTGAATATCATTGTTACTCTTACAACATATCAGAGACTGTGATGTTGGAGTACAAAGATAGTGGCTCCACTGTTGACTCCTCTTGGGTATGACCTGTTGATTCTTTCTCTTCCCTCTGATTTGATCACTTTGCGTTTTCTAAAAGGTGGGAGCTAGTCTAAAAAAATATGCCAGTAATGCTTAAATATCGGACTACATGAAAGTCCCATGGGAGTGGAGAGATTCTCTGCCTGCTCCCTTTCTGCCTCCATGGATCAGTTCTATTGCTTTTTCCATTTGGAAGCCTCCTATTTTTTCCAGGAACAGATGGACAGGACAGGACTTCCTAGATTCAAACCCAAATGAGTGAGTTCCAAGGGAGCCACACTAACTCACTTAGGAAGGGGTAATAACAATGTTACGAGTGAGAACTCTGTGATTCCCATGTTCTTCTGTGGGTCTCAGCTACAGGGCACGCAAAGTTGAATTCAACACTAACATTGTCTGTAGGTGATCTTCAAGGTCCCAAGTAAACCCCCAAATATTGGGGTATAGTCTGTACTATGTTTCTCATTCACCTTTTACCATATTGCCTAGGAATTGGTCTCTGGTTGTTTCATGCATATGCCTTGTATTTCCGTAAATTGTTAGTTCCTGGAGGGTATTTTCTTTTCTTTTCTTTTTTTGGTGGCAATTGAGGTTAAGTGACTTGCCCAGGGTCACACAGCTACTAAGTGTCTGATTCAGGGCCAGATATGAACTCAGGTCCTCCTGACTCCAGGGCTGGTGCTCTATCCACTGTGCCAACCTAGCTGCCCCAAGGTATTTTCTTAATATACCCTGTATCGCCTAACACGGTTCTGCGCATATAGTAGATGTTCAATAAATGATTGCCAAACTGAGGTGAAAGTGTAGAAGTTGAGGTAAGCAGGGCAAAGGCCTGAACCTGCTGCTCAGCCCTTGTCTGAGAGGCACCAAAATATCTCTAGGAGGAGCAAAAGACAGTGAAACAAGTCAAGGGGAGAATATTCTTGTGGGGTGGGCACAGGAAGAACAAGTAGTATTCCTTTATCTATTTATTACATGGTGGAAAAGTATTTGGACAAAATCGAAAAAAGTCTCTTGGTTGTGTCGCCCTGACCATAGGAAAACAAGAGACATGGATCTGGAGAACATGACTTCGGCTTCTGCTCTGCAGGCTCTCTCCAAGCTGCTCAGCTCTCCTGAGGAGGAGGAGGATGACGTGGAGCAGGTGGTAAGTATCTATCCACAGCTCAAGGGTTAGGCTGCTGGCAGGGCTGGGTCATTGCCTTACCTGTCAGATTGCTAGTGTTGGAGGCTGGCTCAGAAATTGGTGTAGAACATGGACAGAAGCATAACCTCGAGAACAGTTCTGGTTAATGTTCCAAACAGACCTTCCCAAACACTGTAGGAAAGCACCAGTGTAACTATGGTAGCAACAACCATTCCTCTCTCTCTCTCTCTCTCTCTCTCTCTCTCTCTCTCTCTCTCTCTCTCTCTGTCTATCTCTGTCTCTCTGGAGAGAAGGGACAGCTTGAATTGCTTTTCCCACTTTTATTGATATCATTTTGCTTAAATCACCTTCATTTCCTAAAATCTCCTCTCAAGAGCCACCCTTTATAACAAAAGAGTACAAAAAAGAGGGACAGTAAGTTTGGCAGCACTAAGCACCGCATCAGACAGGTCTGAGAGGTATGCAGTACTCCATATCCACAGTCCCCTACTTCTGCAAAGAAGGGAAGGAGGTGCATTCTTCTCTTCTCTTCTCTTCTCTTCTCTTCTCTTCTCTTCTCTTCTCTTCTCTTCTCTTCTCTTCTCTCCTCTCCTCTCCCCTTCTCCTCTCCTTTCTTCTTCTCTTCTCTCCTCTCCTCTTCTCTTCTCTCCTCTTCTCTCCTCTCTGCTTCTTCTTTCTTCTCTTCTCTCCTCTCCTCCCTTCCTCTCTTGTCTTCGCTTCTCTTCTCACGGATCAAGCTTGATTGGATTTCATAACATTCAGTTTCTTTTGTTGTTGTTCTTTTCTATTTACATTAAAGTAGTCACTGTTGCTCCCTATTACCTCCAGGGCAATATAGAAAGTCCTCTGACATTCAGAGCTCTTCCCAACCTGGTCCCTTGTTCCCTTTACAATCTAACCCATCTCCTTCTTCCAGTACTCAGCTCAAATCTTATTTTCTGTAGGAGGCCTTTCCCAATCCTACCAGCTGCTAATTATCTTGCCTATGAGAATACCATCCATCTATTTTGTTCATATCTTTTATGCACAGAGTTGTTTGCATATTGTCTTCCTCATTAGACTGTGAGCTTGATGCTAAGGACTATGTTTTTCCCCTTTTTTGTATCCCAGCACATAGTACAGTGCCTGGCGTAGAGTAGGTATTTAATAACTGTTGACTGATTGGTTGATTAAGCGAGTAAGCACTTAATGAAAGCTTATTGACTGGCTATATATTGTTTTTTTCATTCTGCTTACTTCACTTTGCATCAATTCATGTATCTTTTCATGCTTCTCTGTATTCCTTCTATTCATCATTTCTCATAGCCCAGTGCATTCACAGATTACATTTTACTGAACAACCACATTTCAAAATGCTTATCACTTATATTTATTGTCAAATAATTCTTAACAACTATTGCTGAGAATGGTATTGTTGAACCTATAGGCTATGTTTACATGAAATAACTTTCATTTATACTGTATTCCTTAGGTCCCAAACTTCCTTCTCCCTACTCCTCTGATCTGTCTAACTTACCCATAAAGTGGATACAGGCACAGGAAATATTATGGGCCAAATGACAGAGTATTTTTAGGCCTAGTTTGAACCTAAAAATGGTTCTCCAGTATTTCCCTGAATAGAACTGCAAGTCAGGAGTATTTGAGTCAGGGACAGGGTCTTAGACTGCCTAGGGGACCCCTCTGACAGCTTCTTTTTGGTCATTCCAGTGTTCCCAAGATCATAGACATATTCTCATTCCATTCCCTCAGTTTTGGATAATAGGGAACCCTGCCTAGCAAACTGTCTACCTGAGGGCAAATAAATGTTTCCCAGAAATCTATGGAATACAGTAGAATACATGGATCTGAACAAAATGTATTTTGTTGTTGTTGTGTTTCTTAATGAAGCATTTCGTTATGGGAATTAGGAAATTGTTTTCCCACAAAATGGTGGAATCCCACCATCATATGCACCAGACCAGGGTATTCCTTCCAAAGAATTCATATACCAAGTTTGGAAAGGCATATAATCTGGATAAGTGGCAAGTTCATTACCATTAGATTGTAGAGATATTCACTGAGTCCTTGCGCTTCCCCCTCTAGGGTGGATTTGGTAGAGAAGGGCAGACTTTAGATTAGTCATAAAGTGGAGATGGAATTTGCACAGGAGGAGAATCTAATTATCTGGGAGCTAGGAAGAAGAGGTCAGTTTCAGAAACCAGAAAGTTTAGTCAGGAAAAAGTGTAGGAAGAATAAAACGAAGTCAGAAAGCTGGAAATTAATAAGTGCTTAGAATCTATAAAAGCAAGACACAGGAGAAAGAAATAGGAGGGAGCTATAAGAGAATGAGGTACATGGGCTCCTCTGTGCTTATTTAGTTGAAACAGCAGGAAAATAATTGTCTGGAGACCACCTCCTGACAATGGTCCAGGACTGTGTCATTAAAGACATCGATGGAAATCAAGTCTGCTGCCCTACAGAGATTGTGAAAGAAAGGAAGTGACAATTTGAACTGGAGCAGAGCCAGAGAGGAGGATTTACCCTACTGCAAAATGTTATCACCATGAACATTTAAACACAAGGATAGTTATTTACATCTAGCTCTGTTCGAGGGAAAAAAAAAAAACAAGAACTCGAGAGAACACAGAAAGAGGCTACACATTACTGCTCCCCCACATACCCTGATCCAGCCATGCCGGCCTCCTTGCTGTTCTTCTTGAGCTTCAGTCCCATCTCCCATCCCTGTGACTTTGCATGGGCTGTTCACCTTGCCTGGAGTGACCTCCCTCTTTCCCTTTGCTTCTTAGAAGGAATGAATCCTTGGCTTTGTTCAAGACTCAGTTCAAGTCTTGTCTTCTGCCGGAGGCCTTTCCTGATCTTCCTAGTTGCTAGTCCCTTCCTCTCCCATGTTACTTTCCATTTATTCTTTGTATGCCAGGTCATATACCCTATGTCATATATCATATATGTTTGTCATAGTTGTTTGCATGTTGTCTCTCCCATTAGACTGAACTTGAGGGCAGGGACTGCCTTTTGCCTTATTTTGTATTCCTAGCACCCAGCACAAGGCTTGGCACATAGTAGGCCCTTAATGAATGTTTGTTGAGAGAGATGATTGATCTCAACGAATAACATAACCGATAGTGGGAAATTATTGTCATAATATAATGATTCTGTATGTCTGGGTTATAAGCAAGCTGGAGATAATCGGTCATTCGGATACAGTAGCACTGATGCATTGGAAAGGATAATGTTTGAAATAATGGATGCAAAAGCACTTTATAAATTGTGAAATGCTATACAAATATATGGTATTAATTTTATTGTTAATAAGCAATTAAATTTTGCAAAAAAAAAGCTGCTGTCTTTTCTTTAGCATGTGTTCATTTTGGAGCCAAAGAAATATCACCAGAATGATTTTTTTTAAACCTACTCTTTGTCACAGCAAGAGACTTCTTGCCTGCACATTGGTTTGTTTGTGCCAACCTCACTGAGAATTGTCAAGAATTCCTGAGATTAGAAAGAAAGTACTTATTTTTTTTAACTCATAAGGGCCCTGAAAGCCTCTGTGGCTTGGGATGGGACCTATGATTTCTTTGGCATGGGGACTCCTAGTGAGAGAACTCCCATTAATAATGCTGTATATTATAATTGTATGTTACATTGTGTATATATAATTGTATATTTAACAATGCTGTATATTGTATATCATAATTGCAGCTTCTCTACGATGTATAACCTTCAACTATGAGAGCTGCCCAAAACACTAAGATATTAAGTGACTTGCCCAGGGTCACTCAGCCAGCCACTAGGTGTCAGGGACAGGACTCCAAGTTTCTTTGAGATCAATTTAGCAACATGTCAAAGATTTAATACCAAGAACAGTCCAAGTCGCCTCCATTTCACAAAGTGGTGGGGATGACAAGGATAAATTGCTCAAATTATTGGCTTTGGATCTTTGGTACAGGCTCAAATAATAGACAACAATTACCAGAAGCTTCTGAATGCTGTTATTACCAGTTTAATATTTTCATTTGAGAAATAAGTTTTTTAATAATTTGTCTTTGTTAAATTAGTAAACTGAAACTCCCCTCTCTGTTACAATAGACTGATCCAATCAGTAAAGCCCATGGAGAACATATTAATTTTATTAAGAACTTTCAAGGCTTTATTTCTACTAATTTTAATGTTCTGTAGAAGGAATCACTAAAAAGGACTTTCTACTGGCTACTAGTATTTCAGCAATTGGTAATTTATCAAAAGGCCTGAAAGTTACTGATAAAAAGACTCAGCATGTATTACAGAATTGGGATTGTCACACAAGAATGTATGTAATATGTCTGCCCCAAGGGGGTCAGTGACAAAAAAGAAAGTCCCTGCAGACATCAAAATATTCCTAGCTGCCCTTTTTGTGGTAAGAAAGAAGTGAAAACAAAGTAGATGCCCATTGATTGGAGAATGGCTAAACAAACTGTGGTCCACAAATGTAATGGACTATGACTGTGCTCTAAGAAACAATGAATATGATGAATACAGAGTAGCATGGGAAGACTTATATGAACTGATGCAGAGTGGAGTAAGCAGAGCCAGGAAAACAAAATACACAATGACTACAACAATGCAAATGGAAAGAACAACAACACCAAAACAATAAAAAAATGAATATTGCTAAATTACAAAGGACGAGCTTAGATTGAAAGAAGAGATAAGAGAAGATACCTCCCCCATTCCTTTGCAGAGGTAGGGGTTTCATGGGTATGAAGCATGGCAGATAATGTCAGATTTTTGTGACATATTGATCAGTTTCACTGAATATTTTTCCTCTTCTTGTTTTTTCTTCTTTAAAAAATTGCTTACTATAATGACTAGCTTTCTGGGACAGGAATCTAGGTGATGTAAAACCAAAAGATGCACTAAAATTGGATTTTAAAAATGAATGCATGCTGCGGTACTTTTTCAGGCACCGTGTTGAAGTCTTACTGTTGTTTAAATCCACAGGTTGTTTTCCAGAGAGGTATGCCTTCCGGGAAAATAAGTTAAAGACTGTTATCTAGTGACTCCAGTAGGTAACTGGCAGTTTAAACAGCTGGTTCTCTATAGCAGAGGTGTCAAACATGCTCATTGAAACCAGCAAAGCTCCCCAGTGCCCTGGGAACCATATCAAAATGTCATTGGGAAATATTTAGCAAAATAAATAAAAATGCAATAGAAGACTGATAATGCCCACAGCAATATACATTTTGGTAGCCCTGTTTCTATTCGGGTTTGACTCAGCTATTTTTGTTTTTGTATCCCTAGCACCTAGTACAGTGCCTGACACATAGTGAGTGTTTAATAAATTCTTGTTGATTGAATGAATCTAGACTAGTTCAGTTGTTTCTAGTGTGGAGGACACCAGGAATATCAGCTCAGTTCTTGGACTACCTCTGGAACGTTGATCCAATCAACTAATCAACAAGCATTTATTAAGTACTCACTATGTGTCAGGCACTGCCCTAAATGCTGAGGATATGAAGGTAAAAATAGGCCCTGCCCTCCAGGAGTCACATTCTAATAGGGGAGACAACATGCAAACAAGTATGCACGTTCAAGATACATGCAGTGTAAACCTGCGATAATCCCAGAGGGGAGGCACCAGTAGTTTGGGTGAAGGCTAGAACTCAGTGGGAAAAGGCCTCTTGAAGAAAGTGAAATTTTAATTGAGTCTTGAAGAAAGCCAATAGGCAGAGGTGAGGAGGGACAACATTCCAGTCATGGAGGACATCCAATGTAAAGGCTTGGAACTGGGGGGTGGGGGGGTCCTGTTTGATTCCTCAAATAGGGAGTCTGGTGTCATTGGGTCACAGGGTACATAGAGGGGAGTAAAGTATAAAAAGACTGGAAAAGTAGGAAGGGGTCAAGTTGTGAAGGGCTTTCAATGCCAAGAAGAGGGGTTTCCTAGAGGTAAAAGGGAGCCATTGGAGTTTATTGACTGATATGGTCAGACCTGCACTTTAGGAAGATCACTTTGGTAACTGAGTGGGGTTGGAATGGGGAGAAAGTTGAGGCAGGCAAATTCGTCAGCACTGTTGCAGTAGTCCAGGTTTGAGGTGATGAAGGACTGAACTGGACTGGGAATGTTGTGAGTAGAGAGAAGGGAATGTATCTGAGAACTGTTGTGAAGGTAGAAATGACAAATTCCATTACAACAGTGAGAATTTTAGATAGTCCACATCTTTTGGGACCCCTTTCCAGTTTCTGATACTGTCACCCCATCTGCCCCTTTTAAAATGTCCTTTTTTATTATAAACATTTCAATTCATAAAGAATAAAAGAGGACTAACTGAACTTAGTCTTTAAAAAAACAAAAATACACATGTATATTATGACAATTGTTGGAAGCACTGCGAGAGAACAGGCACATTAATGCACAATGGGCATGGCTGGGAATTAGTCCAGACATTCTGGAAAAGCAACTTGAAATCTTGTCCCAAGAGTCACTAAATGATGCATCCCCTTTGACCCAGCTAGAGGCCCATTGTCCTGAGCCAATCATTGTTGTTGTTGTATTTGTCCTTCGTTCTCGAAGAGGACCATGACATCAGGGAAATGATGACTTGACTTGCAGTTGACTTTGATTTGAGGGAGGGAGGGCTATGCAAGGTCACCAGCCTTACTTTGTCCTCCAGAGCCATCTGGGTCCAGTGACCAGATATTTACCAGGATGACTGGGGATGGCCCAGGGTGCATTAGGAGACCAATCATCTCTGTGTTAAAGGTCTGCAATGACATGGAAGCCAGATACTGAAAAGAGTAATTTGTCACTTTTCCTCTTGGGAGAATAGTAGCAATTTACTGTGGTAGAAAGAATACCAGACCAGGAGTCAGACGTTTAAGTCTGTCACGTGCCAATTTGGTCAAGTCACTTCCTTTCTGAGCTTCAGTTTCACCACCTTGTAAACTGTAAAAAAAAAATCATAGAGGGTTATCATGAGGGTTTAATTAGATAATGGATATGAAAGTGCTTTGTAAACATAAAATCACTATGGCAAGGTAAGATATTATTATTGTATCAGGGATGGGTAATAAATTTAATTTGACAGAGCGCTAGGAGATCTAGAGTTGAAAATCATCAAATTTGAATCATTAATAACCAGGTGGGCTGTGTAAATATTACTTACACAATTGTGGACTCTTTCAGTCATATCCATCATCTGCTGTTGGAGCCTTGAGCCCTGGGAATATTGGACCAGCAAAGAAAGAAGAATCCAAAGGTATGTTGTTCAAGAAAATATGAAATATAATATAATATAATATAATATAATCAATGTTTGTTGGTAACTTCCGTAATAGTAGCACTGCAATTCATTTTAGCCCCTATGTGTGCTCATCAGATCCTTACTTTTGGAAGGTTATTTTCACAGCTATGTGGAGGATGGATTGGAGAAGGGAGAGACTGGGGACAGGGACACTATAGTGTCCAGGAGAGGGTGGATGAGGGCCTCAAATGGTGGCCATGCAAATGGACAAGTGAGAGATGTTGTGGAAGCAGAATTGGCAAGACTGGAAAACTGACTAGATACAGGGAGTAGGAGAGGGGAGAGTCCAGGATGACTCTGAATTTGCAAACTTGGATGACTGGGAGGCTGGTGGTGCCCTCAAAAGAAGTAGGAAAATTTCAAGGAGGGGTGGGTAGATTGAGGCAGGGGCTGGGATAAGAGAGGAAGATGAGTTCTTTTTTGGACATGGAGAGTTTCAGATGCCAATGAGACATCCAATAGATTGTTTTTAATGCATGATTAAAGTTTAGAAGAAAGATTCAGATTGTACATCTAGATTTAAGAATACTTTCTGTAGATATTATACTTAAATCCATGGGAGCTGATGAAATCACCAAGGGAGAGGATATAGACACAAGGAGCAGCAGTTGAATGGTGATCCAGTGAGGGGGACCAGAAGGAAAGGCTCCAGGAGAGAGCCATGTCATGGAAGCTGAGGAAGGAGAGAGTGGCCAAGAGGAGAGAGAAATCAAAGGTGTGAGAAGCTGCAGAGAAATGAAGGAGGTGAGAAGCAAAAGCCATCAGACTAAACAATTAGGAGCTCACTGGGCACCTCAGAGAGAGCCATTTCCATTGAATTAATGGGGTCAGAAGTCAGTTTGCAGTAGGTTGAAATGTGAGTGGGTGATGAGGAAGTGAAGGCTCCCAAGTAAACTCTAGTCTTTCCACAAGTTTGGCAATGAAGAACAATAGCTTTAGGGGATGGCAAGGACAGCGAGGAGACCTGAGCATGTTTGTAGGCAACTGAGAGGAGCCAGTAGAGATGGAGAGGCCAAACAGGAGGAAGAGAACTCTCTGATCATTGGGGCAAACTCTGGCAGGAGACAGGAGGGGATCTGGTCAAGGGCCGAAGTGGATGAAAGGCAGTCTCTTCCTCAGGGCCCAGAGCAAAGGGGGCAAGATGAATCATCAGCAATGTAGAAGGGGTTTGAAGGCATCTAGATGAGGGCATTCACGATAGCTTCCAATTGTCAGTGAAGTAGGATGGGCAGAGTGGGGCTCAAGAAAAGAAGTTTGGAGCAGCTTCTCTGGTGATTGGAACAGAGGCCATCTGGGAGGGATCAGAATATCGCTGCACAGCAGTGGGACCCCAGTGAAGATCAGCTAATGTGCATTTAAAAAGAACCCAGCCTTTCCTCCAGCAGTGTTCTGCAAGTAGGTGGCTCAGTGGATAGAGTGATGGGCCTGGAGTCAGGAAGCCCTGAGTTCAAATTCAGCCCCAGGTGTTTACTGCCTAGTTGATCCTGGGCCAGTCACTTAACCTCTATTTGCCTCAGTTTCTATCTGTAAAATGGGGATAATAATAACACCTCCATTCCAGGGTTATTGTGAGGATCAAAAGAGGTAATCATTGTAAAGCACTGAGCACAGTCTGGCACATAGTAAGTGCTATATAGATGTTAGTTATAATTATTATTACTATTATTACTATTCGGTAGTAGTAGGAACAGAGAAGGCAGATAGTGGGAGTGACTCAGAGTTGAGCAGCAGAAGGACAAAGGGGCAAGGGCTTCAAGGGTGGAAGGTCAGGCATAGCTGAACCGGTTAACTCTGTGTTTAAGACTGGGAAGGGAAGAAAGGTGAGGCCAAAGCAGGGATAATGGTCTCAAGGTCCTAGTGAAGATGAGTCTGGCAGCTAGGTGGCACAGTGGATACAGTGAGGGTGTGGTGTCAAGAAGACTTATCTTCCTGAGTTCAAATCTGGCCTCAGATACTTACCAGATGTGTGACTCTGGACAAGTCACTCCATCCTGTTTGCCTCAGTTTCCTCATCTGCAAAATGAGCTGGAAAAGGAAATGGCAAACCCCACCAGTATCTGCTGAGAAAACCCCAAATGGGGTCACAGAGAGTCGGACACAACTGAAAAAATTGACTGAAGATGTCATTGAGGCCTAGAGAGAGAGAGACTGTGGTCAGAGAGGGAGAATTTCAGTGTTTGCAATCATGAAAGTGGTAGCAAATTAGCAAAGATTAATACCGACCAAGGGTCATAGGGGGATGTAGTGGCTAGAGAGTTAGCCTTGGAGTTAGGACAGTTACTGGTCATGTGACCCTGGGAAAGTCCCTTCACTTCCTGGTACCTCAGGCAACTAAGAGCATAAGTCCCAGAATAGGTGTCAGTCTTCATTAGTAGAGGAAGTTTCCTCATTAGGAGGAACCATCCCAACCATACCTAGCACTTACTCAGATCTGTCTAAAATGAGGAGGAGGAGGAGGAGGAGGAGGAGGAGGAAGAAGAGGAGGAGGAGGAGGAGCCTGTAAGGTTAATGAAGAATAAGATCTTCCCCACTCATCAATAGGCCTCATGTGGAGCCCATTAAGGGAAGTTTGTTTGCTTGCAGGAAGGCTTACACACCTTTTGTTAATTTCTAATTAGGCACTGAGCCTATTGAGTATGTATTCTGAGAGGTGAGTTTTTGCTTTGGGGGCTCGCTTATGAGAAAGATGTTGTGATTCCCTGGTCGAGACTCTGAGTGGCCATGTGTTCAGAGCTCCCCGACTCCTCAGAGGTAAAGGCTGTCTTGATTCAGTGGTGGATGTAAAGTTTTGATTCAGGCAGTACAGCCCTGTCTGTTGGTCTTTATTTCTCTTTGTATGTTTTCTATGTAATTAAAGATCATTGACCCTTTTAAGTTGCTTTCCTTAGTAAAGCAGATCTTAGAACCTGCACTAGCAGCCATCCTGGGTATGCCAGGGTGGTTGCCATTACAGAGCCACAGCAGTCACAATCACTTCTCTGGAGATTGTACTCAGCTCACACACTGGAGGCATACATTGGCCCTTGGTCATGCACACTTGTCATCGGCTCTCTTTCCAGTTAGTGGCATGCACAGGCATACATTGGAGCACATTGGCACACGCTGACAGTGAGAGGTCTGAACAGGGACAGGTGTAGTGTGGAGCCAGAAAGCTTTGGCTGCTTCAAGAACTACTTGTCTTGTTTATGGATTATGTAGCTTTTGGCTTCTCTATCCTTTACCTTCCTACCTCCTAAACATTTCAGAGTTCAGGTCTCTAATTTTAAAAGTCATAAGAGAAAGTCCATAGAATTGTGTGTGTTAAAGTTGTGCTAAACCAAAATATGATGCTTTGTGTGTGTTTCTAACACTTCTGTACAAAGCACCTTACAGACCTTTCAAAATAAGGGGTGTTCTAACTCCATTGCTCGTCATTATTTTCTCTACCTTATGGGCAGAGTAAGTAGGTGAAGTTCATCTATCACTCTTACTGATTCTTAGACTCTTCAGTAAAAGATTTGGTTGGGAGCTTGAAAATGATGGCCAAGATAAACTCATGGGGTATCTGTAGATTTCAATTATTCATGCTATTTCTCTCCCTCATTAACATGAATAATGAAAAATTATCTCTTTATTTGTCTTAGTCAAGAAAGATCCACTACATAAACTTCTGTAAAATATATTTATGTGGCTATAATCAGCTCGAAGTTCTGGGTCTTGAATAATATAGAAATCATAGCGCATGTGGTTTAGATGTGCAAAGGCTGTGGAAGCAGATCTTTTCCTAATAACCAGAAAGTCATTTTCATGCCTGGGGAAGGAAGTGCTGAGGAGGGTGCCTTCCTGCACTTGATGTGGCACCCAGGATGCTGCCTTTTATGCTGAGCCCTGCATTTCTCCTGGGGCCTTGATGCTTGTGTACATTGGAGGCCTGGTGTATCTCCTGGTTCTACTGCCAACCTCGAATCTGTAGGAGGATGGGACTGTGTAACACATGGTATAACCCTGTTAACACAAGCATAGACTTTTACAGCTAAGTGGAAACCTAGAGATCATCTACCTGCACTAGTCAAGGTTCTCATCATCACCACGATCATCATTAATATTAATAGTAGGAACTCACTTTTATAGAGCTCTTTAAAATGTGTTTTGCCCTACCTACTTCCCCAAGTATTGGAGGTGACTTATAGGATAAAATAGTTGGTGGTTGTCATAACGCCCACATCAGATTAATGTACTCAGTCAACAAGCATTTATTAAATGCCTAGTCTGTGTCAGCCACTGTCTGGGGAAATGGGCTTACTGACTGCATGGTCGATCTGAGCTATTGTGTAGAAATTGGTCGTTACCAAATTAGACAAAAAGAAAATTTGACAAAAAGGCAATTCATCTGATAGCTACAAATAGAAACAACTTGATTCTTGCTGTCCAAAACTGACTATGGGAAAAGGACAGCAATCACTTTTTAAAGGGTAGCAGCATCAGTCTTATCTTTTTTCTCTTTCTAGTCAACCCTCCAAATAAGACTGAAAATAGAAAGGACATCTGGGATCCGGAGGAGGTGCCAGAAGGATCGGAGTTTGATGACATGTGGGACCCCCGGGGACAGCCAGAGTAAGTCAAATGAAGCCAGAAATGGCTTTGTGGCTCCAAGGTAGGCAAATGATGGGGTGGCGCTCTCCTTCCCACAAGATGCATGTAGCACAATTCCTAACAAGATGGAAAGGCAGGGGATAGAAGGCAAGTGTACTGATGGATCAAGTAAGAAAAGATTAGACCTTTTACTTGAGAAATGTTCTAACAAAAAGTGGCATGACAGGATCACAGATTTCAATCTAGAAAGGACCTTAGATGTCATCTTGTCTATTTTCTTAATTTTACAGATGAAGAAACTGAGGCCCAGAGTAGCAAAATAACTTGCCTAAGATCACACTGGTAGTAAGTGACAGAGTTGGGTTTCCACTATACCACGCTGCAGTCCCATTATAAATTCCTCTGTAATGTCAGTTATTTGTGTAATGTGGGATTCAGAGTGGGTGAAAACCAGCCCCTTAAATTACCAGCATTCCTACAAACTCTTTTATAATACCATGTTTATGTATCAAAGGGCTGCTTTTAATTGTTCAGTGTTCCACAATGGGTGGGAGGCTATGTTCTCACTCTAATTATTAATCATTACACGAACTTATTTCTTAGAGATCTGTAGGAACAAATGCAGTATTTCATATATTTCATAAGCAGGATTTAACTCCTGCTTTAGTATTACTTTCAATGCCACAAGATTTTTAAAATGTAATTGGGAACTATTGTCCCTAGATCAAGGACCTGTGATTTTGTGTGAGTGGGAACTCAAGAGATTACAGCCCATCTATAACTTAGAGTCTTGGAAAGTTGCCTAAGGCTCCTAGATTTGCTAATGGTCACACAGCTAATATCAGAAGTGGGCTTTAGATCCAAATTTTCTTGACTCTAGGCTCTTTGCCTCATCATACCTGATGTGAAGATTAAGGAACCCTGGAAATCAAAGACTGTAGGACCCTGACATTTTGGTGCAAGCCATCCATTGCTTCTCTCTCTCTCTCTCTCTCTCTCTCTCTCTCTCTCTCTCTGTCTGTCTCACTGTCTCTCTCTGTCTCTGTCTCTTTCTCTGTCTCTGTCTCTCTCTGTGTCTCTCTCTGTGTCTCTCTCTGTCTCTCTCTCTCTCTGTCTCTCTCTGTCTCTCTGTCTCTCTCTCTCTCTCTCTCTCTCTCTCGCTCATCTATTCAGGCAGCTCAGTCTACTCACAGTTTGTGTTTGTCATTTGTTGTTGAAGAGGACCATGACATGTCTTGTAGTTGATTTTGATTTGAGTGAGGGAGGGCTGTGCAAGGTCACCAGCCTCACTTTCTCCTCCAGAGCCATCTGGATACAGTGACCAGATATTCATCAGGATGACTGGAGATGGCCCAGGATGTAATGGGAGACCCTGGCCCTTTTAGGCTAAGGCCTTTTCACATACTCACTTAGAGTGAGGTAATGCCCATTCAGTGGATAGGCTTCTTTAAGAAGGGTTGGCCCCTTTAATTAGAAAAAAAGAAAAAAATCAAGCTGGGAGGGGAAGACCCCCAGAGTTGCTATTCCAAAGAGAAACAGTTACCATTGACATTTACTCTAAGCCCGGAGGGCCCAAAATATGGCCATTAAGTGGAGCTTGGTCAGGGACCTACTGTGGTCTGTCTCTTGCTATCTTTATCAGTCTTTCCATCCACCCATCCATCCATCCATCCATCCATTTTTGAGACTGGGTCTTCCTGTCTCACCCCGGCTGGACATGCAGCAGCCACTCATGGTTCCCATACCAATTCTGATCCACATGAAAGCTAACTTGCTCCCTCTTTCTGACCTGGACTGGTTTGCCCCTCCTTAGGCAGCCTGGTAGCCTCTGCTCCTAGGGGCTCACCACATTAGTGCCAGAGGTAGTGTGGGATACTCACTCAGCTCACAAGTTCTGAACTCAAGGGCAGCTAGGAGGTGGCAGTGGATAGAGTACCAACCCTGGAGTCGGGAGGACTTGAGTTCAAATCCAGCCTCAGATATTTAGTAGCCATATGACCCTGGGCAAGTCACTTAACTCTGATTTCCTCACATTAAAAAAAAAGTTCTGAACTCAAGTCAAGAGACTAGATGGCACAGTGGATAGAGAGCACTAGGCCTGGAATCAATCAATCAATCAACATTTATGAAGTGCCTACTATGTACCAGGCCCTAGGAATACATAGAGAGTTCAAATTTGGCCTCAGACACTTAGTAGCTGGGTAACCCTGGGCAAGTCACTTAACTTCTGTTTCCTCAGTCTCCTTAATGGGGATGGTAGTAGCATGTACCTTCTATGGTTGTTGTGAGGATCAAATGATATAATATTTATAAAGTGCTTGGCACATAGTAGGTGCTTAATAAGTATTATTTTCTTCTTTCCACCAGCCTTAACCTCTCCAGTAGCAGGGACTACTTTGGCTTTTAGATACTGTGCTATCTTGGATGGAAGAAAATCTATACCATTATAAGATGCCATGCTGAGTGATTGTTAATTAATAGTTAATACCATTAGGTTAATTGAAATATTTTTAATATATTAGAACACAAAAGAAAGTTGGTTAACTTAAAAATAGTAAAGCAAAATAACTTTTTAAAATCTGCTGCCTACATGACCTTCAGCACCCAGACAAAAACTGGGCTTTATCTAACATGATATGAAACATATAAGTTATTTTAATTTCTTGTCCAGAGGTGCCACAGGGTTGGAGAAGAGTAAGTATTACAGTTTTCAAAAGAAAGGATGAGTGGAATCTCCAATGTATAGACCAGTGAACCTGACTTTGATTCCTCACAAAATTCCAGAACATATTATTAAAGGGATGTCTAGCGAACTTCTAGAAAAGGAAGTACTGATCAGAAAGAGCCAGACTGGCTTCCTCAAAACTAATATCCTTTCCTCTTTTGGTAAGGTTATTAGACTAGTAGAAGAGACAATGTGGTATAATGATTACAGGACCGACCTTGGAGTGAGGAATACCTGGGTTCAAATCCTGCTTTTCGCACATGTTGACTTTTGAGACTATAGGCAAATCACGTAAACTTTCAGTATCCCCAGCAAACTCTCAAAGATGTTAAGTCATAGACAAGTTACTGACCTGTATTGGTGGAAGAACTTTTCACACTGGGAGTTTCCTACATCAAAGAAATCGTAGATCTGGAACAATAACTGCAAAAATTGGCAGGTAGATCAGGGGAATATCATAGATATTGTTTGCCTAGATTTTAGCAGAGTATTTGATCAAATCTGTCATTTCATGTTTCAGAGGTGTGGCCTAGACTATAGTCATGGGGCTTCAGAATTGGCCGAATGGCCAGACCCAAAGAGCACTACAGTCACAAATGGTTTGATGTCAGCTTGGAAAGAAGCCTCTAGTGAAGTGCTCCTGTTCCCTGGGCTTGGCCTTGTGCTCTTTTCTAATTATATCAGTCATTTGGATAAAGGCAAAGATGGCATGCTTATCAAATTCACAGTTGATACAAAGCTAGCTTGTTGGATGACAGAGTCAGGATCCAAAAATAGCTCTGCAGACCATGCTAGACTGCCAACCCAAATCTAATAAGACAAAATTTAATAGGAACAAATGTAAAGTTTTACACTTGGTTTCAAGAAGTCAGAACTTCATGAGTACAAGATGAGAAGATATGACTCTTAGCATCTTATCCAGAAGAAATCTGGGAGTGTGAGCAGAACACAAACTCCATACAAGTCGGCCTTCCAATATTCTGATGGAGCTAGAGTCTTGCTAATGTGGGAACTCCCTCCAGGAGTGCAGAACATTCCCCTTTCTCAGTCTATGTGATGCTTGTCCATGTCCTCCACTTTCTGTCAATCCTCCACAGAGACTTCTCCCAGATTTATTGGATGTTTCTTCTTAACTTCTTGACATTGTTGACCAATACCAATGGAGTGTGTGCTGCCCATTGGTTGTCCCTTTGCTACGTAACTAGTCCATTCCTTTAATATTAATATTTTCTTTTTCATGTCAAACTTAACAAACATCCATGACCAACAACTGGAACTTCTGGAGAAGGAGTGACACAGTCAGACCTGTGCTTTAGAAATATCACTTTGGCAGCTGTATGGAGGATGAGTTGGAGGGAGGAGCCAGAGAGACCAGTTAGATCCAGGCTGTAGGTGATGAGGACCAGTAGAGTGGTGGCCATGTGAGTGGAGGAGGGAGATAAAATAAACAAGATTTGGGGGATGAAAGACAAGGAAGAGTCAACAATGACTCTAAGGTTGCGAACCTGAGGGTGGTGGTGATCTCAACAGAAATAGAGAATTTCAAGAGAGGAGGAAGTTTGGAGGGAAAGATAATGCATTCTGTTTTAGACATGTTGAATTTGAGGTGCCTATAGGAAGTCTAGTTGCAAATGTCCAATAGATAGTTGGTGATGTGGGACTGGATATACGCATCTGCAAGTCATACTCATGGAGATGCTAGTCGGACCCACGATGCTAACAAGGTCACTAAGAGAGAGCGTAAAAGTGATGAGGACTGAGGATGGAACTTTAGGGAACACTCACAGTTAGGGAGTGAGACGGATCATGATCCAGCAAATGAGACTGAGGAAGACTAGCCAGACAAGTAAGAAGAGAAACAAGAGAGTAATGTCACAAAAGCAAGAGAGGAGAGAAGTATCTCGCCACAGAGTATAGTCAGCAGCAGAATACAAGCTCCGGCAGGTCCTCTTAGCTCCAAAGGCTTGGGATGTACTGTACAATGTACTGTGTTTCTATGATTTCAAGACCAGTATAAGTAAGTTGGAGGTGCTTATCTCGCCAGGTTGGCCTCACAGTGATACATTTTTTCTCAGCCAAAGTATATCCCATCTGCCAAGTTATAGAGGAATTGTGATCTCAGTAGGCAGAGGGAATACCCACACCAATGAAATCATGAATCTTTGCTGCATTGAAATAGGAAGCAGCATATCAGAACTAACAGACTACTGAAAAAGAAGCTGCAACAGTCATGTACTTTTTTGTGGTACCATGTCAGAAAGAGACCTAAAAGGGAAGGGCCTTCTTCGCAGCCTTAGCCATGGAGGTAGGGCATAGGAATGGAGAGAACAAGAGATTAACAGTGTCTACAGGTGGATGGAAGTAAGTGCCAGGACCAGGCCATGTCAGACCAGTCAAAGCCATAAATGGGAGAAAGCCATGGTATAAGGGAGCAGATGAAAGGGGGGTGGTCCAGGATGAATCACTGAAAGAGCTAGAAGTGATGGGGAGTCCTATGCCAGGCTAAAGTTTCCTTGGGCACTTAATGTAACCAGTAGATTCACTTTAGTCAGTTCAAGCTCCCATCATCTGTCACCTGGACTCTTCTGTTTGGCATTTCACGCTCCTTTCTAACCTGGTTCCTTCCCCTTCTCCCCCTCCCCTGCCCCCGCCGCTGCCCACTTAATAGTATTTTATTTTTTCCATTTACATGTAAAGATAGTTTTCAACATTCACTTTTATAAGATTTTGAGTTCCAATTTTTTTCTCCCTTTCTCCCTCCCCTCCCATTTCTCCAAGATGGCAAGCATTCTGATATAGGTTATACATATTAAACATATTTCCACATTAGTCATGTTATAAAAGAAGAATCATAACAAAAGGGAAAAGCCACAGGAAAGAAAAAAAAGAGACAATTGTGTGCTTCAATCTGCACTCAGACTCCATGGTTCTTTCTCTGGAGTGGATAGCATTTTCCATCATGAGTATTTTGGAATTGTCTTAGATCATTGTATTGCTGAGAAGGCCTAAGTCTATCAGAGTTGGTCATCACAGCATGTTGCTGTTACTGTGTACTGTTAGGGTCTTGACCAGCAAGTTGCCTTATCTCAGTACGCAATGATGAGGCGGGAGTCAAGATGGATATAACTCCAATTTATTGGCAGACATTATCCAGTTTTATAGGGTTTTGCACTACATAAGCAGAAGCAGGTGTTCAAGGGGATGAAAGTATGGGAAAAAGGAGATGTGCCTCAGTAATGTATTGTTGCACTTAGATTAGATGTAAGTAGCAATATCTGGTGGGAAGAATCTGGATTATTGTAAACTATGTTGCCTACAAGCGTATGGGAAAACTAGGGCTGTGGTAAGGTGGTTTCCGTAGGAGTATGGGAACAGGAGGGGAGTGCTATTCTACAGTGACAAGGAAGGCTGGGAACAGGAGGGGAGTGCTATTCTACAGTGACAAGGAAGGCTGGGAACAGGAGGGGAGTGCTATTCTACAGTGACAAGGAAGGCTGGGAACAGGAGGGGAGTGCTGTTTCTACAGTATCTAAAGAGGCATGCGAAGGCTCGGGCAGGATACAAACTGGTATCAATACTGTATGAGCTATGTGAGGCACGGGGCAGGATGCCCTTGTAAAGTATCCAAGAAGTTCCCATTAATTAAAGCATGTTTGTGTTAGGCACTGGTTCAAGAGCATTCGGTAATGGCCAGCTGGGTTCCTCCTACTGGGCTTGTGAGTCCTTGGTGGATGGACTCTGCCTGCATGAGAAAGGATGGCTATCAGAGCAGGAGCGGGGTGCTGTTAGGGGGGCTGCTAGGGACGGAAGTCTTTCCTCCAGGCGCCTACCATTCCAACTCCTACTAAGCCTGTCTGGTATTACCCAGGAAACAGGCTAAGCACTAGGGTCCGAGAAGCCCCGGGGTCGGCACTAACTCCCTACAGTGTACAATGTTCTCCTGGTTCTGCTCACTTCACTCAGCATCAGTTCATGTAAGTCCAGGTTTTTCTGAAATCTGCCTGCTACTCATTTTTTATAGCACAATAGTATTCAATTACATACATATACCACAACTTGTTCAGCCATTTCGTGATTGATGAGCGCCCTGTCAATTTCCAATTCTTTGCCACCACAAAAAGAGCTGCTATAAATATTTTTGTACATGTGGGTATTTTTCTCTTTTTTATCATCTCTTTGGGATACAGACCTAGTAGTGGCATTGCTGGATCAAAGGATATGTACAGTTTTACAGCTCTTTGGGCATAGTTCCCAATTGCTCTCCAGAATGGTTGGATTAGTTCACAACTCCACCAACGATGCATTATGTTCCAATTTTCCCACATCTTCTCTAACATTTATCATTTTCCTTTTTTTGTCATATTAGCTGATCTGATAGGTATGAGGTGGTACCTCAGAGTTTTACTTTGCATTTCTCTAATCAATAGTAATTTAGAGCATTTTTCATATGACTATGGATAACTTTAATTTCTTCCTCTGAAAATTGCCTGTTCATATTCTTTGACCATTTATCAATTGGGGAATGATTTGTATTCTGATAATTTCACTCAGTTCTCTCTATATTTTAGAAATGAGGCCTTTATCAGAGATATTGGCTGTAAAGCTTTGTTTCCCAGCTTTCTGCTTTCCTTCTAATCTTGGTTACATTGGCTTTGCTTATGCAACAACTTTTTAATTTAATGTAATCAAAATTATCCATTTTGCATTTTGTAATGTTCTCTATTTCTTGTTTGGTCGTAAATTCTTCCCTTCTCTATAAATCTGACAGGTAAACTTTACTCTCCTAATTTGCTTAAGGTATCACCCTTTATGTCTAAATCATGTACCCATTTTGACCATATCTTGGTATACAGTGTAAGATGTTGGTCTGTGCCTAGTTTCTGCCATACTATTTTCCAGTTTTCTCAGCAGTTTTTGTCAAATAGTGAGTTCTTATCCCAGAGGCTGGAGTCTTTGGGTTTGTCAAACAGTAGATTACTATAGTCATTGACTACTGTGTCTTGTGTACCTAACCTATTCCACTGATCCACTGCTGTATTTCTTAGCCAGCGCCAAATAGTTTTGATGATTGCTGCTTTATAATACAGTTTAATATGTGGTATGGTTAGGCCACCTTCCCTTGCATTTCTTTTCATTAATTCCCTTGATATTCTTGACCTTTTGTTCTTTCAGATGAATTTTGTTATTATTTTTTCTAGTTCTATAAAATCATTCTTTGGTAGTTTGATTGGTATGCACTGAATAAGTAAATTAATTTAGGTAGAATTGTCATTTTTATTATATTAGCTCGGCCTATCCATGAGCAACTGATGTTTTTCCAGTTATTTAGATCGGACTTTATTTATGTGAAAAATGTTTTGTAATTGTGTTCATATCATTCCTGGGTTTGTCTTGGGAGGTAGAATCCCAAATATTTTATACTGTCTACAGTTATTTTAAATGGAATTTCTGTTTCTATCTCTTGCTGCTGGGCTTTGTTAGTAATATATAGAAATGCCAATAATTTGTGTGGATTTATTTTATATCCTGCAACTTAGCTGAAGTTGTTAATTATTTCAAGTAGTTTTTTTGTTGATTTTCTAGGATTCTCTAAGTATACCATCATATCATCTGCAAAAAGTGATAGCTTTATTACCTCATTGACTATTCTAATTCCTTTTTCTTCTCTTCTTGCTAAAGCTAACATTTATGGTACCATATTGAATAACAGTAGTAATAATGGATATCATCGTTTTGCCCCAATCTTATTGGAAATGCTTCTAGCTTATCCCCATTACATATAATACTTGCTGATGGTTTTAGATAGATGCTACTTACCATTTTAAGGAAAATTCCATTTATTCCTATGCTCTCGAGTGTTTTTAATAGGAATGGGTGCTGTATTTTGTTAAAAGCTTTTTTGGCATCTATCAAAATAATCATGTGATTTCTGTTAATTTTGTTATTGATATGGTCAATTATGCTGATAGTTTTCCTGATATTAAACCAGCCCTGCATTCCTGGTATAACTCTCTCCTGGTCATAGTGTATTATCCTTGTGATAAGTTGCTGTAATCTCTTTCCTAATATTTTATTTAAAATTTTGCATCAATATTCATTAGAAAAATTGCTCTACAACTTTTTTCTTCTGTTTTGGCTCTTCCTGGTTTAGATATCAGCACCATATTTATATCATAAAAAGAATTTGGTAGGACTCCACCCAATTTTCCAAATAGTTCATATAGCATTGACATTAACTGTTCTTTAAATGTTTGGTAGAATTCACTTGTAAATCCATCTGGCCTCGACAATTTTTTCTTAGAGAGTTCATTGATGGCTTGTCCAATTTCTTTTTCTGAAATGGGGTTATTTTATTTCCTCTTCTGTTAATCTGGGCAATTTATATTTTTGTAAATATTCATCCAATTCACTTATATTGTCAGATTTATTGGCATACAGTTGGGCAAAATAGCCCTTAATTATTGTTTTAATTTTTTCTTCATTGGTGGTGAATTCACCCTTTTCATTTTTGATACTGGTAATTTGGTTTTCTTCTTTCTTTTTTTAAATCAAATTAACCAAAGGTTTATCTATTGTATTGTTTTCCCCATAAAACCAGCTCTTAGTTTTATTTATTAGTTAAATAGTTTTCTTAATTTGAATTTTATTAATCTCTCTTTTGATTTTCAGAATTTCTAGTTTGGTATTTAGTTGGGGATTTTTAATTTGTTCGTTTTCTAGCTTTTTTTGGTTGCATGCCTAATTCATTAATCTCTTCTTTCTCTATTTTATTCATGTAAGCATTTAGAGATATAAAATTTCCCCTAAGAACTGCTTTGGCTATGTCTCATAAGTTTTGGTATGTTGTCTCATTCTTGTCATTCTCTTGAATGAAGTTATTGATTGTTTCTATGATTTGTTGTTTGACCCACTCATTCTTTAGGATTAGATTATTTAGTTTCCAATTAAATTTTAGCCTATCTTTTCATGGCTTTTTGTAACCTGTAATTTTTATTGCATCATGATCTGAAAAGGATGCATTTAATATTTCTGCCTTTCTGTATTAGATTGTGAGGTATTTATGCCCTAGTACATGGTCAGTTTTTGTGTAGGTGCTATGTACCACCAAGAAAAAGGTATATTGCTTTCTATCTCCATTCAATTTTCTCCAGAGGTCTATTATATCTAACTTTTCTAAAATTCTATTCACCTCCTTAACTTCTTTCTTGGTTATTTTGTGGTTAGATTTATCTAGTTTTGAGAGGGAGAGGTTGAGGTCCCCCACTAGTATAGTTTTGCTATCTATTTCTTCCTGTAACTCACTTAACTTCTCCTCTAAGAATTTGGATGCTATACCACTTGGTGTATATATGTTTAGTATTGATATTACTTCATTGTCTATGGTACCTTTTAGCAAGATGTATTTTCCTTCCTTATCTCTTTTAATTAGATCTATTTTTACTTTCGCTTTGTCTGAGATCAGGATTGCTATCCCTGTTTTTTTTTTACTTCAACTTTAGCATAATATATTCTGCTCCAACCTTTACTCTGTGTGTATCTGTCTTCAAATGTGTTTCTTGTAAATAACATATTGTAGGATTATGGTTTTTAATCCACTCTGCTATCCCCTTCCATTTAATGGGAGAGTTCATCACATTCACATTCACAGTTATGATTAGTGACTGTGTTTTTCTCTCCATCCTCTTTCCCCCTGTTTATACTTTTCTCTCTCTTTTCACCCATCCCTTTTCTGTCTCCTTTCCCCTACTACTTTTCCCCTCCCTTCTATCTACCCCCTTCCCTTTTCTTTGTCCTTTCTCTTCCTACTTCCACATAGGGTAGGATAGATTTCTATAACCAATTGAATGTATATGTTATTCCCTCTGTAAGCCAAATCCAGTGAGAGTAAGGTTCACACAATGCCTACTCCCGACCCTTCTTTCCCTCTACCACAATAGGTCTTTGCACCTCTTCATGTGATGTAATTTACCCTATTCTGCCTCCCTCTTTCCTCTTCTCCCAGTACAATCCTTTTTTCACCCCTTAATTAATTTTTTTAATCATCACACCAACTTATACCCACATCCTCTGTTTATGTATACCCTTTCTAAATGCCATAATAAAGATACAGTTCTCAAGAGTTACAAGTATTATCTTTCTGTGCAGGGATGTAAACAGTTTAATCTTATTAAATAACATAGTTTTTTTTCTTTCCTGTTTACCTTTTTATGCTTCTCTTGAATCTTGTATTTGAAGATCAAATTTTCTGTTCAGCTTTGGTTTTTTCATCAGGAATAATTGAAAGTCTCCTATTTCATTGAATGTCCATCTTTTCCCCTGAAAGATTATGTTCCATTTTGTTGGGTAGTTGATTCTTGGTTGTAATTCAAGCTCCTTTGCCTTCTAGAACATCATATTCCAAGCCCTCCAGTGCATTAATGTAGAAGCTGCTAGGTCCTGTGTAATCCTGACTGTGGTTCCATGATATTTAAATTGTTTCTTTATGGCTGCTTACAATATTTTCTCCTTGACCTGATAATTCTGGAATTTGGCTACAATATTCCTTGGAGTTTTCATTTTGGGATCTCTTTCAGGAGGTGACAGGTGGATTCTTTCAATGACAATTTTACCCTTTGGTTCTAGGCTATCAGGGTACTTTTCCTTGATACTTTCTTGAAAGATGCTGTCCAGGCTCTTTTTTTTATCATGGCTTTTAGGTAGTCCAATAATTCTTAAATTATCTCTCCTGGATCTATTTTCCAGGTCAGTGGTTTTTCCAATGAAGTATTTCATATTTTCTTCTATTTTTTCATTCTCTTGATTTTGTTTGACTGATTCTTGATGTTTCATAGAGTTATTAGCTTCCACTTGCCCAATTCTAATTTTTAAGGAATTATTTTCTTGAGTTACCTTTTGTACCTCCCTTTCCATTTGGCCAGTTCTGTTTTTTAAGCAGCTGTTTTCTTCAGTGGATTTTTTTTTCCATTTGGGCAATTTTATTTTTTAAGGAATTGTTTTCATCAGTCAATTTTTGTCCTTCCTTTTCCAAGCTGTTAACTTTTTCTTGCATACCTCTCATTTCTTTTCCCAATTTTTCTTCTACTTCTCTTATTTGACTTTTAAATCCTTCTTGAGCTCTTCCAAGAAGGCTTTTGGGGCTTGAGACCAATTCATCTTCCCCTTTGAGGTTTCAGATGTTGGTATATTGACAATGTTGTCCTCTTCTGAGTTTGTGTTTTGATCTTCCCTGTCACCATGATAACTTTCTACAGTCAATGTTCATTTTTGCTTCTTGCTCATCTTTTTGCCTATTTCCTGGCTTTTAAAGTTGAGCTCTCCTGCTGGAGCACAGGGAGCACTGAACCAAGCTTCTCATGCTGGGGGCCAGGGGCCTTGTCACTGACTTTGTGCACTGGGGCCTCAGGTGCTGGCAGCTGGAGGCTATAGAGGTCTGGCAGCTTACCTGGTGCTGATCTGGGGTCCTAGTGGTGGTGTCTGGTGTGTTCTGAGGCCAGGTGGGGTTTTTCTGCATTTACCTAGGGTTTCCCTGAAGCATGTGGAGGTCTGGCCTTTGGAGGATGCCTTTTTGCCCTGGGCTGCACTGAGGCACCTAAAAGTCAGGCAGCCAAAAGATACCTGAATACCCTGGGATACACTGAAGCACATAGAGGTCTGGTCTCTGGAGGAGGCCTGCCCACCTAAGACTGCATTGAAGCATGTGGTAGTTTTCCAAGATGGAGGCTGCCAGTTCTCCTGGCTATGCTAATGCATGTGGGGGGTCCTGGTGTTGGTGTTTGCCTGCTCCATCACACTGGGGCTCAGCATCTCCTGCTGGTTTTTTGAAGTGGGGCTTGATGCTGGCTTGCTGGGACACTTCTTGCCCTGGAATGCACTCCCCTTTAACCTGAGTGAGATGGACCTTTCTTGCTGATCCTTCAGGTCTCCCAGGCTAAAAGACTGCTCCACCCCGTCTTTCTGCTGGCTCCACTATTCCAGGCTTTGTTCCGGGGCACTATTTTATGGTTTTATGGAGGGGAATATGGGAGCACTATAGCAATTTACTGCTTACTCCACCATCTTGGCTCCCAAAAGTCCCCCTTCCTCTCTTTCCTGTCTTCTTCCACATTACTCCCCTCCACACACTCTATGGTCCAGCCATACCGGCTTATGTTCTCTTCCTAACACATGATTCTCCATCTCCTACTGGCTGACCTCCATTCCTGTAATTGTCTCCTTCCTAACCCTTGCTTCTTAGAATCTCTGGATTCCTTTAAGCCACAGTTCAAGTGCCTCCTCCTGAATAGGACCTGCACTGGTTCTCCCAGCCACTAGCACCTTCCCTTCGAAGGCTACCATTTGAGCTCATCTGTGTGTATCTTGTATGTACCCATTGTACGTTGTCTCTTTGTGCTCCCTGAGATCAAAGACTCGTTTGTTTTTGTCTTTGTCTAACCAGTGCCCAATACAATGTCTGATATATAGTGAACTTTTGATAAATGCTTACTGATTGATCCGTTGATTATTGTGGGTGAGCAGTCCTTAGTGCCAAGGTTGCTAGGATGTTACTGTTAACTCCATCACCACAAACATCTCTTTGATTGAGGGTATATTAGGAAGGCAGAATTTATGATTTCAAAGAGAATCTCATATGTGCCTAAAAGGTCCGGAACCGCAAGATATAAGGAATTCTCTAGGCAGAAGGCAGGAGAACTAAAGCATGTATTTACACTCCACAATAACAAGCCCACAAACCAGCGTCCCCATTTTGATATTTTCATCAAAAGCTTCCAGGCCCAATAAGTCTGCCTTACAAGGGTAACCAGGAGGCCACAGAGAAGCGAGATGGTATAAGGCAAAATCGTATACATGCTTCCCCTCTACGGTAAGAAGATTACCCACTAGCCTCTAGTCAGCTCTGCTACCGGCAGCTCAGCTTCGGCTGTAGGCATCTCTGGCTCCAACTGGAAAAGGAAAGGAGGATCTTCAAGCTGTCCTCTCCCCTCTTATAGAGTTTTGGACATCATCAAGCGCCACCTGAACGACCAGGGCCGATTGGTTCTTGACTTGGCCCCTCCCCCTAGCGTAGACCACGTTAACACACCTCCCTCAGCCAGCCCCACGACTCATCACACAGGAAGCTCCCTGATCCCTGGCATGGTCGCTGGGCCTCCTGCCCTGGAAGAGCAAGCCCCAGTGTCCAGGGAAGCTCAATGAGGCAAGCTGAGTCATTCAAAGAAAACAAAGTCCATTCTGGCTACAGAGGGATAGGTGAATATCTTTTGGTCTGGGAAAGGGTTTCCCTAGGCCTCCGAGGCGACCTTCTCTTTGCCCCGTCAGCATACCTGGGTTCAAATCCTGCCTCAGACACTTATTAGCTGTGTGACCCTGGGCCAGGAGCTTAGCCTCACTGTCTTCATATGTAAAATGGAAGAGTTGTATTAGATAACCTCGGAGTTCTCTTCCAGCTCTAAATCCATGATCCTCTGATTCTTTGTTTTTTAATTCCTTTCCTAATGGGGCACTAGTAGAGGAATGGGGAACCAGGAGTGATATATCTATGTAGTCTGAATTCCATTCCCTTTTTGGCCCTGAAGCAATAATAATAATAATAATAGATGACATTTACATAACTTTTCATGGTTTCCAAAGCACTTTTATATATGTTATCTTGTTTAAGCAATAGAAAGATAATGAACTCCTGATGCTATTTGCACAGGGTGACTGACATCTTCAATAAAAATGGCCCACTGCTAAAGCTGCGTTAGTACTATTATGGCTTTTACAATTTGAAATGACTAAAAACAGGCATGCTAATTTGAGATCCATTTGAACACAGGAAATGCCATCTGTTTGCCAAGTTGATTATCATGAAAACTAAGTTAAAAATCTTTTAAATTTCTAAATGGTATTTTGATATATGGGGATGGAAAGATAAAAGAACTTGAAATGGCACTGATTTCAATCTTCCCAGACTTTTCTCTTAGCCAAATGGCATTAGCAGTAGCCCATTAATTTCTAGGATAACATCAAACCCTTATTTTCCCGTTTTGCCACATTCACACACAGCTCGAAGGGGGGAAACAAAAACACCAGTGTGCTTTGGACAAGGCCTCCTCTCCCAGCCTGCCCCTGACCCAAACAGCTCCCTGCCCAGACACTGCTGACTTCCCAAACGCCAATTAAACATCAAAGCAGCCACTACAAACTAGGTCTCTAAATCGATGTGCAGCAACTTCCAATGGTAAACCACAGTGATCTAGTATATACCAATTAAAAGTCCATTATTCCTTATAGGGTCACAGAATCATAGAGCGAGAGCTGGAAGGGATAGTAGAGGCCATTCAGTCCAATGACTTGCAGCTAGTCATGCAGCTAGTAATTGTTTGAGTTGGGATTTGAACTCAGGTCTTCCAGACTCCAAGTAGCGTCCTATCCACTAAAGCCCTGGATTTAACACTTTTTCTCCTCACCTTGATATTTGTTACCAATTTAGGGAAAACTCTTCCCTAGTTTTCTGCTGGTACTTCCTCCAGCCCTAGTTTTGTCATACCGTTACCCTGCACAGACACAGTCTTGGTTTTCTACTCTGTGCCTGAAAGCTGTTAGCCTGTGGATCCCAATGATCATTTGTTTTGTTTCTTTCAGATATGACATTATATTCAAACAGCAGGTGAGAACTGAGGATATATTCCTGGGCATGACCAGAAAGGACCCTTCTACAGCCTGCTGTGAGGATCTCTTGGTGAGTTAGCTCCTGATGTCAGATACACACACAAAAGAAATCTGATTGTTGGATGGCTCTTGTTTATATCAATCCCTACCATCAAGTGGCTTAAAAACTTTTTCCCCCTTTAGACCAGCTGTGTGAATTCATTGGTATAGGGAACTCTCAGTGTGGAAATTCCCTCTCCCTATGTGGATCAGAGCCAATGCTGAAATTTGTGGGCTTAGAAAGGTGCCTGGGGTGTGGAGATTGTGACTGGCCCAGAGTCACACAGCCAGTGTTAGTCAGAAGCAGAACTTAAACGCAATTCTTCTTGCTGATTTTGAGGCTTGTACTCTATCATCTAGTCTACAAGTCTGTAGGAGAAATAGCATATACAGGTTTAAGCAGTCATATTTCTATAGAGATTTAAGGCTTAAAAAGTACTTCTTCTCAACCACCCTGGAAGATAAAGAGTACACTTGCGATTATCCCTATTTTATTTTATTTGTAATTAAGATTTTCTATTTTTAGTTTACAACACTCAGTTCTACATAATTTTGAGTTCCAGATTTTCTTCCCCCCCATCCTTCCCAAGACAGCATGGAATCTGATATATCTTCTACATATAACTATACATTGAACTTATTTATATAATAGTCAACTTGTAAAGAAAAATTATGACCAATGGAATTATTCATGAGAAAGAAGAAACAAAACAAAAAAAAAACAAAAACAAAAAAGAAAAAAATACAAAGGGGAAAAAAGGAGAGCAAATAGTGTGCCTCAATCTGCATCCAGACTCCATAGTTGTTTCTCTGGATGTAGATAGCTCTCTCCATCATGAGTCCTTTGGAGTTGTCTTTGCACCTTGTATTGCTGAGAAGAGCGAAGTCTATCAGGGTTAGTCATCACAGAATCCATATATCTGTGGTTGTGTATAATGTTCTCCTGGTTCTGCTCCGCTCACTCAGCATTATATCGTGTAGGTTTTTCCAGGTTATTGTAAAGTCCGTATCTTCCCCATTTCTTATTGCACAATTGTATTCTATTACATTCATATACCACAACTTGTTCAGCCATTCCCCAGTTGATGGGCATCCCCATGATTTCCAATTCTTTGCTACTACAAAAAGAGCCACTATAAATATTTTTGTGCATATGGGTTATCCCTATTTTAAAGATAAGGAAACTGAGACTCAGAAAGAGAAATTGACGTGCCCATAGCCATCAAGATATGAAATCTCTGAGCCAGGACTCAAACCCACATCTTTAGATCAGGTTGAGAAAATGAAGAGTTCAGTGATATTTCCACTATACCAAACATACACTTTTGCATATAGACAAAATGTATACAGACCAGATTTACACATGTACATTTAGACTCACACATTTCCATGAATGGCTCCTGTCTCATTAAGACACATAATACCATTGGACTCTATTTTCTCTCATTAGACTCTTTCCTGTTACCATCTGATTGACTCATGGCTTCTACTAGATGACAGATAGGCAGTCTGGACCAACAATTCTCTTTTTGAGGCTGTCTTATCCCTTCTTTGTACATTTCTTTTCATTTAGAGATTTGTTTAAAAATGTGAGATCTCTCAATTTATATACTGAGAAGAAGACTGAGGATTCATCCTACCCACTTCTTTGAAGGGCCACTGTAACAAGTTAGAGAGCTTCATCAATGCCAAGCCACCATACCAGTAGTCAAGAAGTGCCAGGTTAAGGTCAAGCTTGGAGAATGTTTGGAATTACAAGTCCCTTTACAAGTTTTGACATGTGGTATTAGCATTGCAGATCAGGTAGAAAGTTTGTGTCCATCTTCCTTTCCATACCCTTGAGGCCTAAGTAATATAGAGAATGGGGCATCTTTATAAAGAACTTTATGAAGCACAATACACAGCTCTTTTCTTGTGTCTCCTGTATGCCAGAGCCAGGGCTCTGGATTTACAAAGATCAGGTCAAGTCATACTCTATGGTGCATTCTCCGCTCAGAATTTCACTAAGAATATCAGAATTTGGCAATTTTGCCTCTACCCAAGATTTCCCCGGGGAACATCAGAATTCTCCAAAGGTCTTCAAAACAAAAGGGAAAAGGCCCTCAGCTCCGACTTGAGCACTCACACCAATAAAATCATGAGTCACCCCTGCACTGGCTACCTTCTCCCCACTTCCCCATCTTGACTCCTTGGTGAACTAGTTCAACTGTACACTGTCTTCTTTTCTCAAGTCCCTTGTACCTTTTGCCGATGTTGCCTTGTTCCTCAATTTTCCCATTTCTCATAACCTTCTCCTTGACTGCTCCTCAGATATACATATGTGTGTGCGTGTGTGTGTGCGTGTGTTTGTGTATATGTATGTATATGTATGTGTATGTATATATATGTGTGCATATATGGTATGTTTATATACACATATACACACACATACATACATATATATATATGTATGAAGGTCATAACATTCATCTAGGTCATAGCCACTAACTATGGGTGTCCCACAAGGCTCTGTCCTGGCTCCTCTTCTTTTCTCCCTCTGTATACTATTTCTTTTAGTGATCTCATCAGTTCCTATGGATTCAGTTATAATCTCTATGCAGATGATGCACAGATCTATTTTTCCAGCCCTAGCTTCTCTCCTGCCTTCCAGTCTCACATCTCCCATAGGGTGTCCCATAGACATCTCAAACTCAACATGTCCAAAACTAAACTCATTATCTTTCTTCTCAAACCCTCCCCTCTTCTTAATTTTCCTATTGTTGTTATAGGCACTACCATCCTCCCAGTCACCCCTAGGTGTCATCTTAGATTCTTCCTTCTCTCTCTCATCCCACCACCCCATCCAAACTGTTGCCAAGCCCTGTAGATTCTATCCTTGCAACATATTTCATATACTCCCCCTTCTGTCCTCCAACACTACCACCATCCCAGAGCTAGCCCTCATCGCCTCATGCCTGGGACTAGTACAGTAGCCTGAGGGTTAGGGATTTCCCTCCATCCAGTCTCTCCCCACTCCAGTCCATCCTTCACTCAGCTGCCAAAGGGATCTTCCTAAAGCGCAGGTCTGACCATGTCACCCCACTGCTTAATAAAGTCCAGTGGTCTCCTATCCCCTCCAGGATTAAATATATAATCCTCTATTTGGCATTTAAAGGCCTTCACAATCTGGTCTCTTTCTGCCTTTCCAAACTTTTTACACCTTTCCACACCGACATGTACTTCCTTCAATCCAGTGATACTGGCCTTTTTTGCTATCCCTCACATAAAACTCTATACTTCCTGACTCTATTAATTTTCTCTAGCTGTCCCCCATGCCCTATCTCCTCACCTTCCCCTCCCAGTTTCCTTGGCTTCCTTCAAGTCTCAGCTAAAATCCCACCTACAGGAAGCCTTTGTTGATCCCCCTCAATGCTAGTGCCTTCTCCCTGAGATTATCTCCAGTTTATCCTGTATATATCTTATTTGTACATGAAAAGCATCCCTTTAGTTTTCTGTTCTTTGCTATAACAAAAAAGGCAGCTTTAAACATTTTTGTCCATATAGGTTTTATTCCTCTTTCTTTGATCTCTTTCGGGTATAGGCCTAGTAGTGATACTGCTGGGTCACAAGGTATGCACAATTTGTGACTCCATATTGCTTTCCAGAATGATTGAACCACGATTTAAACATTTCTCTTGATTTCTGGTTTTTAGCCAGAGCTATACAATAACACTGTAAAAGGTTAAGAAGTGAGCAAGAAAAGTAGAGGTGGAAATGAGTCGTATAAACAGCTTTTTCTAGGAGTTTGGCTGAGAAAGGGAGGAGAGATGAAGGACAGTAATTTGAGGAGATGGTAAGGTCTAGTGAAGGTTTTTTAAAAGTTTATTTATTTATTTTTAGTTTTCAATAGTCATTTTCACAAGATTTTGAGTTCCAAATTTTCTCCCCATCTCTCCCCTCCCCCGCATAGTGAGGGTTTTTTTAAAAGGATGGTGAGACTTGGGGATATATATAGGCAACAGGGAAAGAGCCAATAGACAGGTAGAGAGTAAGGATTGGTGGGGGTCAATGATTGTGGGAGCAGCCTGCAGGAGAAGACAGGAGGGGATGAGATCAAGGGTACTTCTAGAGGGCTTGGCCTTGAAGAAGAGAATGGTCCATCTCTTCATCAAAGATGTGGAAAAGGAGAGAAGAGAGTGCTCTCAAGGAATGGCCTCTATTTTGCTCAGTGAAGCTTTAGGTTTGGTCCTCAGCTGAGAGGATGGGGGCAGAGGGGCCTGTGGGATGCTTGAGGTTTGGAACAGTTGCTGAGGGGAGTACAATACAGAATCGATTAGGGAGGAATAAAAGGATTACCTCATAGCAGTAAGGGCCCAGTTGAAATTAGGAAACATAAACTCGTAGAGACCCAGTCAGCTCAGTGGTGTTGACTTCCTGTAGCTTTGTTTAGCAGCAACAAGTGAGTAGAAGTGAAGGAGGCAGATGGTGGGAGGGATCCATGGGTTGGATTTGACAACCATTGCAAGGTCCTTCTCCTTCCTAGTTCCCCACTTCATATCTCCCCAGCACCATCCACTATCCTTTTCTCTTTTGCTTCATTCTCATGGGATGAGCCAACGATAACCCTTCTACTTGTGCCTTTGATACCCTCTTATCACCTCCTAGCACTTGCCCCTTGGACCACCCTTTCTCTTTCCCTAATGTATCTTTAAAAATGAAAGTTAAACTACTTAATTGTATTTAATCTATTGCTTTAAAACAGTATGACCCCCTTTAAGAAATCAGGTTGATGAATCATTCATTCAGAGGCAATCTTGGGTATAGTTAATTGAGGTCATGGAGACAGAAAGATATCATATGCCATTACTACAAAAGGCTAGCTTCTAGAAGTGCTTTTTTTCTAGGAAGATCAGAGGAAAATATAGACCAATGTGTAGACACAAGTGTAAGAAGGTAGGAAGAGACCAGGTTGTGAAGGCCTTTAAATACCAAACAAAGCATTTTATATTTGATCTCGGAGGGGATAGGGAATCACTGGACTTTATTGAGTAGAGGGGTGACGTGGGCAGACCTGCACTTTAGGAAGATCACTGGCAGCTGAGTGGAGGCAGCAGACATTAGTCCTAGGCATGAGGTCATGAGAGCCTGCTCCAGGGTGGAGGCAGTGTCAGAGGAAAGGAGGGGTCATATGGGAGTGCCATTGTGAAGGTAGAAATGGCAAAACTGGACCACAGATTGCATGTATGGGGTGAATGTGATAGCAGGAGGGACTTGGAGGGTGGTGGTTCCCTAAGAAAAGAAGGGAGGGTTGGAGGGGAAAGATAGTAAGTTCTGTTTTGGACATGTTATTTTTGAGATACCTGAGGGACATCCAATTCAAGGTGTCTAAAAGGCAGTTGACGGTGTGAGTCTAGAGCTCAGGAGAGAAACTAGGTCTAGATATCGAGATCTGGGAGTCATCTGTATAGAGATGATGTTTGAACCCATGGGAACTGACAAGAGAAGGGAGAAGAGTATAAATTGAAGACATTGTGACTGTGCTGGTCCAGTTGGATCCTAGGTTCAAGTTTGAGCCAAAAAAGATGCTCACACTCATCATGTCTCAAATCAGGCTGTATGTTAGTGAAGAATACAAGGTAGAAACTTGTGAACTTTAGTTCTCAATCACCCTTTGCCCCCACACTTTCCAACTAGTTGAGTATGGAATAAGCATTTATTAAGCACCTACTATGTGCCAAACACTTCACAAATATTATTGCCTTTGATCCACACAACAACTATAGCTGCTTTTGTTTTCTCCATTTTACAGTTGAGGAAACTGAGGCAGACAGAGGTTAAGTGACTTGCCCAGGGTCACATAGCTAGTAAGTATCTGAGGCTGTAGTTGAACTCAGGTCTTTCATAATCTGGGCTCAGCTCTTGTAATGGTAATGGAATAGGAAGATCTTCCCTGTCTATTAATAAGGCCTATGTGATGATAGGTGTTCAATCACAGATGTTTTGCTACTTTGAGCTCCAGCTCACTGCTGTAATCCATCTTGAGTAACATAGGGCCCATTGAGGGAGGAACTTGCTTAAAGGGGAAGCTTGTTTATGGAGAGTCTTGCTTGTAGGAAGGCTTTCACACCGTTTGGTAATTAGGCACTGAAGCACATGGGTTGTGATGCCTTCTGGCTCTGAGAAAGTATATATATTCAGAGATTGGTATTTTGCTTTGGAGCTCACTCATGGGAAGAATGTTCATGTGATTTGGCCAGACAAAACTCTGGGTAGCCGTAAAGGAGCCCCCTGGCTTTGAAAACCCAGATGTTGGTGCTCCTTCTCTGATGATTATGTATTACTTTGTTCAGACAATTAGAAGCCCTGTCTGTTGATCTGTGCTAATTTCTGCTTGAATTTTCTCTGCTTGTATTTTCTCCACATTCAGGGTGCTGACCCTTCCTCTGAACTAGTGAATGATATATATGTGTAATTAAATGAAGATTGTTGACCCTTTTAAAAGCTATTTTCCTTTAAAAGCAGATCAAATAACCTATGCTAGCAGGCCATCTGGGGTATGCTAGGGTGCTTGCTGTTATAGTACTCTATTCATTGTGCCCTCTAGTTGCCTTTAGACAGTATTTAATAGAACACATGGAATCAGCTAGATGGCTCAGCGGATAAAGTTCTGGTCCTAGAGTCAGGAAGACCTGAGTTCAAATGTGACCTCAGGCACTTACTAGCTGTGTGACCCTGGGCAAGTCACTTCACCTTTGTTTCCATTAGAGAAGGAAATGATAAATCACTCTAATATCTTGGCCAAGAAAACCCCATGGTCAGTATTGTTATGCACAGAGCCCTGAAGAATTGGACATGATTGAAGGACAGCAACAAATAGCATGAACACTCAAAGGGCAAATGTAGCATTAGTGTTAGAGAAACAGGAGTAGTCAAGTGTTCCAATTCTCAGGCCTTGTCCTTGGAACAAGGCCTTTGACGTAGTTCTAGACCTGATGACCGGGCTGAAGTGACCCAAGGTAGTATAAGGCAAGTAACCAGAAGTTGTCTTATGTTATTATTTTAGTTTTATTAGTTTACAGCTGTAATAAGGGGCAACAAAGATCCCCCCTGTCAGTAATGCATGTTTCCAGGACAGATTTGATTGGCCCACAGGTCCTGGATTGCCTGGTACTTGGACACAGGGATTGTGTAAACCAAAAAGCCTTAGATGAGAGCATTAGCAACATGCCCAATGAGAGGCTGGATGTGGAGGCACAGGAAGGTTCACAATGGCAGACAAAGGTATGTAGGGACCCTGGTTTCAAAGTACGGAAAAAATAGGTTTCAAGAGGCTGGGGACAGTTGGATGACTTCATTATCAGGTTGTTGTTGTTGCTTGTCCTTCATTCTGGAAGAGGACCATGACATCAGGGAGGTGATGCCATGACATGCAAGTGAGTTGGATTTAAGTGAGGGAGGGCTGTGGGAAGTCACCAGCCTCACTCTCTCCTCCGGAATCATCTGGGACCAGTGGCAAGATATAGATCAGGATACCTGGAGATGGTCCAGGATGCACTGGGGGACCTTGGCCTATTCAAGCTAAGGTCTTTAATAGGTCTCAGTTTGACTGAGGCAACACCTATTCAGTGATTAAGGTTAGGTAAGAAATGAGGCAGAGAATGGCCTCTTTTACCTAGTCCAAAAAATATCAATCTGGGAGGTGAAGACCCTCAGGTTTCCTGGCCAAAACAGAAACAATTACTATTTACATTCACTCTGAGCCAATCAGGGCCCAAACAATGACCAAGTGGGGCTTGGCCTGGGACCTATTGTTGGCCAATCAGTGAGAGCCAAAGTGATTTGGGTTTAAGGCATGGTCATTAAGAAAAACACCTAGCCTGTAAACCCCAAGATATCTTTTTGAGGTTTCAGTGATCAAAATTTACATTCCTTTGGGCAGAGCACAGGCAAGTAAAGGTATGACACCCTATGTGAACTGAGGGAAGGGAAGGGGGAAGGAGGAAGGAGCTGTGTTGACCAACTGGCCAGTTCCAGTTGGGTCCCCAGTGGGGCAGCTCCTACTACTACTCATAGAAGTTGTTGTTTGTCCTTTGTTCTCAAAGAAGACCATGACATCAGAGAAGTGATGCCATGACATGCAAGTGAATTGGATTTAAATGAGGGAAGGCTGTGCAAAGTCACCAGCTTCACTTTCCCCTCTGGAGCCATCTGGGTCCAGTGGCCAGACTTTGATCAGAATGACTGGAGATGGCCTGGATGCAGTGGGAGAGGTTAATTGGATGAGCACCCTCCATGGTACCAATGACATCATGAAGTCTTGAGTATGGCCAGTGATGTCCCAGGATGAGGAGATTTGAGTTGAATGCATGTTTTTGGGTGTGGCTCAGCATTTTGACAGAGTTTTGTCATTACTTCCATGGAAGACAGTGAAGAACCTCCCAAGATTTGTGGATAGCCACCACCCACTTCTGATGATACACATGGGCAAAATGATATTGCCAGAAGGAACCTAGAACATATCACCAAAGTTCATGAAGGCTTAGTCAAGACACTGAAATCCATAGCAGCATGGCATTTTTTTCATCTCTGTTGCCAACTGAAAGCAAGGGATAAAGAAAAGAAAAGTTGCTTTTGAAGGTGAAATCCAGTTAAGAAAATGGTGTCTATGAGGGAGGTTTGGGTTTTGTGACCACTACTTAAAATTTAGAAATGAGATGTTCCTCAGTAGAGGTTTCTAGTGTACTCCTGGGATGGAGTATACCAAGCAAAGGCTGGTATGGATGTATTTACCAACTCTTTTGCAAATCTAATCAAGAGTTTTAAACTGAAAAGAATGGGGGAGGGAGAAAACTACCTCCTATATTTGTCTACCAAGCTAGATGCCATCAGGAGCAGCTGCAGTTAAGGAAGGAGACTAGCAGTTGAGATACCTAGAAGTTCCTAGGAGTAAAAATCTAAAAAAGGAGACAGTAGTAAAAGCCACAGCCTCAAAATCTATATACAAACATGCAATTTAAGCAACAAGCAAAATGGAATAGAGTTCCCAATGGAAGGAGGCAGATTTTACAAGATAGGTATCTGTGGTTTGGCAGAAGGGAGATATGATTGGAACATGGCTCTGTGTGGGTATGACTTATTTTTTAAAACAGGATTGGTCAAAGGGGGAGTGATATAGGCGTGTATACTAAGAAGATAAAGTCATGTGAGGAAACTGAGGAACCAGAGGGGAGAAGCATTTAGGTAAAGATCAACCAAGGGAGAAACAGAAATGATTTTGTTGCCAGAGCATATAACTGAGCCCCTCGGCAGAAGCAGGCAATAAGCTGGGGAATTCAGGAAACAGATCCTGAGGCAGAAGCATGACAGAGCTGAGACATGGAGCTTCAATTATCCCCACATCCGCTGGAGCGTGCTCTCTCTCTGCCAAAAACACAGTAGCTAAGGCTTTCTTGACTTGCCTTAATGATAATTTCATCCTTCAGAAGATGGAGGAACCCACAAGGAGAAATTTTAAGCTATATCTGTTTCTCACCAACCAGGAAGAACTGGATGCTAGAGTGAAAATCGTGTCCCCCCACTTTGGGGGACATGACCGTGACCTCTTTGAGTCTTTAGTAGAGATAGAAAGCATTCACCCCAGTTTGGCAGAGAACAGATTTCAAAGGGTTCAGAGAAAGGGGAGGTAGGATCCCATGGACCAGAATTTTATAGGGAAATGGGGTGCTCTGGAGAATGAAATCTGAAGCCCCAAAGGGAAACAGTTCTGATGAGGAGAAAAAACTGGAGCCGTCTAAAGAGGCAGATGGGAAAAACCAACTTAGAAGATATATATAGAAGATGAAACCAAGGACAGGTAACAGGATAAATTCTAAAGGGGAGGGGAAGAAGCAGACATTTATAGAATGCTTAGGTGTACTAAGCAATTTAGAAATATTGTTTCATTTGATTCTTACAACAGCCTTATGAGTAGGTGCTGTTATTATCCCCATTTTACATTTGTGGGGAAACTGAGACAGAAAGAATGTGAAGTGACTTGGCCAGGGTCACCTGACTAGTAGATGACTGAGGCTGGTATAGTCCTTTAAGAACAGAGTCAAGATTTCATATGTATAATGGGTAATATATTTCTTGCCTTCTCTATGGGTAGGAGAGCGGGTGGAGGGGAGAGAATTTGTCACTGAACATTTTTAAAAATTGGGTCAAGGGTGATAAAGCTCAGAACGAGCTGGCAAGGAGTGTTAAGGAACACAAAGTTTTGTTTGTTTTTTTAAGCTATATTAGGGAACAAGGAAGATTAAAGAAGGGATTGGACCCACTGCTGCTGACAGTGGATGGGACAGTGATGACTGGTAGCTGAGAGAAGGCCCAGCTATTCAACTCTGATTTTGCTAATGCCTAGGAGAGTGACCTTTGGACTGGAGATAGCAGAATAAAACAGACCAATAGAGAACTCCCATACAACTGAAATAAAGTGCTAGTTAAAAGAACATCTGGTTGAAATTTGGTCTAGATGAACTATGTCTTAGGTGCCGAAAGAACTAGCAGACGTGACTGGTAAGCCGTAGTTGGTCATAGCTGAGAGATTGTGGAGAATGGGTGAGCTGCTGCAGGCCTGCAGAAGTTAGTCTTGCTTTTCAAAATAGAGAAGATAATAGAGTCTGTAATCTATAGGTCAATGCGCGTTCTTCTGATTCTTGGCAAACTTCTCTAATGGATTATTGAAGGAGATGGTTAGTGAATATCTAGGAAAGAGGTAGGGATCATAAAGAAGAGGGGCCATTGGGCTGATGGTTTCCTTTTCTTCACGGTTACTAAGCTGCTAGGTCAGGTAAATGCTGTACATAGAGTTTGCCTAAGTTTTAGCTATTGAGCATGGGTTTTTTTAGATTTTTTTTATTTTTAGTTTACAACATTCAGTTCCACAAGTTTTTGAGTTCCAAATTTTCTTCCCCTCCCTCCCCTCGTCCCTCCCCCCAAGACCACACGGAATCCAATACATGTTCTACATATACCTTCTCATTAAACTTATTTACAAAATAGTCAATTTGTAAAGAAGAATTATGACCAATGGAATGAATCATGAGAAAGAAGAAACAAAACCATAAAAGAAGAGAAAAAAAAAGGGAGAGCAAATAGTTTGCCTCAATCTGCATTCAGACTCCATAATTCTTTCTCTGGATGTAGCTCTTTCCATCATGAGTCCTTTGAAGCTGTCTTTGAACCTTGTATTGCTGAGAAGAATCAAGTCTATCAAAGTTAGTCATCACAGAAGCAATATGTCTGTGGTTGTGTACAATTTTCTCCCGGTTCTGTTTCCCTCACTCAGCATCATATCATATAGGTCTTTCCAGGTTATTATGAAGTCTGTATGTTCTCCATTTCTTATAGCACAATAGTATTCCATTACGTTCATATACCACAACTTGTTTAGCCATTCCCCAATTGGTGGGCATCCCCTTGATTTCCAATTCTTTGGTACCACAAAAAGAGCTGCTATAAATATTTTTGTACATACAGGTCCCTTTCCCACTTATGTGATCCCTTTGGGATACAGCCCTAGAAGTGGTATTGCTGGGTCAAAGGGTATGCACATTTTTATAGCCCTTTGGGCATAGTTCCAAATTGCTCTCCAGAATGGCTGGATTAGTTCACAACTCCACCAACAATGTAACAGTGTTCCAATTTTCCCACATCCTCTCTAGTATTTATCATTTTCCTGTTTTGTCATGTTAGCCAATCTGATAGGAGAGATGTGGTACCTAAGAGTTGTTTCGATTTGCATTTCTCTAATCAATAGTGATTTAGAGCATTTTTTCATATACCTATAGATATCTTTAATTTCTTTCTCTGAAAACTGCATGTTTGTATCCTTTGACTATTTCTTGATTGGGGCGTGACTTGTATTCCTATAAATTTGGCTCAGTTCCCTTTATATTTTAGAGATGAGGCCTTTATCAGAGACACTGGTTGTAAAGATTTTCTCCCAATTTTCATCTTCCCTCCTAATCTTTGTTGCATTGGCTTTGTTTATACAAAACTTTTCAGTTTAACATAATCAAAATTATCCATTTTGCATTTTGTAATGCTCTCTATCTCTGAACATGTTTATCAATGACTTGGCTAAGGGCCTAGATGGTGTGCTCACCAAATGTGCAGGTGACACTGAGTTGGGAGGAGTTGATAACACCCTAGATGATAGTCAGGATCCAGCAAGATCTTGAAAGGCTGGAACATGAGGCTAAACCTAATCAGATAAAATTGAATGCATAGTCCTACACTTGGCTTAAACCAATTGATTTCATATGTCGCAAGGTGGAAGAGGCATGCGTAGATAGTTTGTCTTGAAAAGACCTTGGCATTGTAATGCACTGCAAGCTTAGCTACATTAAGAGAGGCAATAAGAAAGGAGTAGTTCCTCTGTACTCTGCTTTGATGTAACGACAACCACACTGGCATACCCAGGATGGCTGCTTTACTAAAGAAAGATAGCTGTTTCAAGGGTCAACAATCTTTTTGTTGCATTGTAATGCACTGCAAGCTTAGCTACATTAAGAGAGGCAATAAGAAAGGAGTAGTTCCTCTGTACTCTGCTTTGATGTAACGACAACCACACTGGCATACCCAGGATGGCTGCTTTACTAAAGAAAGATAGCTGTTTCAAGGGTCAACAATCTTTTTTAAATTAAACAAAATACAAACAGAGAATAATACAGAGCAGAGAAATAAAGACCAGCAGACAGGGCTCTACTGCCTGAATCAAAGCTTTACATCCACCACTGAATTGAGAGAACCTTTACATCTCAGGAGTCGGTGAGCTCTGAACATATGACCACTCAGAGTCTCAACCAGGGAATCACAACCTCTTTCTCACTAAGCAAGCCTCCAAAGCAAAAGCTTACCTCTCAGAATACATATTCTTTCAACTAAGAGACTCAGTGCCTAATTAGAAATTAATAAAAGGTGTGTGTAAGCCTTCCTACAAGCAAGCAAAGCTTCCCATAATGGGCTCTACAAGAGGCCTATTGATGGGTGGGGAAGATCTTATTCCCCTTTAATCTTACATTTGATCAGACCATAGTTGGAGTATTTGTTGAGTTCTGGGCACCATGTTTTAGGAAGGATACCACCAAGCTCCAGATCATTCATCGGTGAGCAAACAAAATATGAAGTTTCCTAAGTCTATGCCATATGAGGAGGATTTACTGAAAGAACTGGAGATGTTTAACCTAGAGAGTAGAAGGCTCCAGGGGTCTATGATAACTGTGTACAAGAGGCAGTGTGGTATAGTGTGTAGGACATTGACCTTGGAGTTGGTGAAACCTGAGTTTTAAAATTTTGCTTCAGACAATTACTAGTTTGGCCAAACCATCTAACTTCACTAAGCCTCAGTTTCCTCATCTATAAAATGATGGAGTTAGACTCAATGGCTTCTAAAGTCTCTTCCAGCTCTAGATCCTATTGGAAATGAAGAATGAATAACTCACATCCCATGAGAAGTATTTGGAGAAGTCTCCTGTGGAAGAGGGATTGGGCTTGTTTCCCTTTGTCCCCAGAGAGCAGAATGAGGAGCAAAGGATAGAAGTTGTAAAGAGGCACGTTGAGGCCCGAACACCAGAGCTCTCCCCAAATGGGATAGGCTGGATTATTTGAGGGAGGAGTGGGGCTTCACTGGCCAGCTTTGGGCAAAGTCTGGGCGGCCATTTGGCAGCTGGTTGTTGTATGGAGTCATTCTTTCTGGAGCCTGGCTTGGATTAGGTAGCCTCTGAGGTTCCTTCCACTTTTGAAATTGTGTGATTTGGATTGTGTGATTAACCTGTTATTTGAACAGTGAAACAGACAGCTGACAATACCTAAGAATAGTCCGGGAGAGCACTAAAGCAGAGTTTTCCCAGGCAAGCTAAGAGCTATACTTTTGGTATTTAAAAGGTTTTTTCTTTACTTTGTCGTTATGTGGTTTCTCTATTTCTGGTTGAGTGAATTAGCTAATTGGTGTTATAAATATTTATCATTATAGCAGCACTGCTGTGTTTCCCTGAGGTTCCCAGTTTTCTCTTTCCAAAGCTATCCACTGGAACCAGCTGTGCCTGTTACGCTACACAGACAAGAGATACGTGGAAGCCTAGAATGACAGTGCCTGGAGGTACCTCCAGAGAGGAAGCCGGGAGCCCCTCTGAGAGGTTCCCTTCCGACCTCTGAACTCTGAGCAATAACAATAACAGCAACCACAACAGCAACAACAACATGTAGGAATAACAACTCACATCTATACAACAGTCATTTTGGACTGTGGCTCAAGTTCACATTCTTACTCACTTTCTAGTCCTTGCCTCAGTTTCCTCATCTGATAACTGCCTTACGCACTTCCTAGAGCTATTAGGAGGATGGAATGAGATGGTGGATAACATAAAAGTGTTTTGTAACTTATCATAATGAAAGGGGAATCTGGACCTTTGTCCTGGAGACCCCAGGGGTGGCCACCTCCACTTTTCTCCTCTATGGTTTCCTAGGATTTTTGGAGGCTTCTGCCTGGCCACGCCCTGGTTTCCCAGGGGGCCTGGTGGAGTTCGAAAGGGCAAATGAAAAGGCATTTGTGTTTGTCCCCAATTGCTGCCAAACCCAAGGGGAAGTCAGGACCTTGTGGGAGCAGAGGGATGCCCTACCTATAGCCTGAGGCAGAGAAGAGATAAAAGGAATTTACCTGCCTGACTCAGGACCCCATACTAGAGGAGCCAGTAAGAGAAGGGTGAAGTTTAACAAAGAAGCTGAGGATCTATTTAATGAAGGAATGAATGAAGGGATTACTGTGTGCAAAGCCCCATGCAAAGCAGCTGCCAATACACATGGAAAAGGAAACAAGGCCTTGCTCCCCAGGAGCTCACAGTCTAATGGAGAGGGGAATGAGGGGAAGAGGGGACACATGCTGATCAGTCTGAGGCTTGGGGTCTGAGCAGTGTCACCCTAAAGAGTGGGCACAGGCCCCTGAGGCTGCAGCCGGGGCAGCAGGAACAATGGCAGGGGCGGCAGGGGCAGGAGCAAGAGGGGCAGGGTCAGCAGCAGCAGTGTCAGGGACAGTGGCTGTGGCAGCAGGGACAGTGACAGGGGCAGCAGGGACAGTGCCACAGGCAGCAGGGGGAGTGACAGGACAGCAGGGGCAGGGGCAGCAGGGACAGTGGCAGGGGCAGGGACAGGAGCAGCAGCAGGGGTAGAGGCACAGGTAGCAGCAGTGGCAGTGGCAAGGCAAAAAGCAGCTGAGCCTCAGTGGATGGCAGTTAAGAATCCAGGAGAACAATGATGATCTTGGAGAAGCAGCGGAAGCTTTCATCTAATGACAGTTATAGCAGGGTAGCTGAGCACGGGAGCAGGTACAGGGTAGAGCTGAGAAAAAGCACAGTCTATGGACCAAGCCAAGCAGCTGTGGGAGGTCAAACCATGCATCAGGCCAAAGGTTTTTACCAGTCCTGACACAAGGTAGAGGGTACGGAGGCTAAGATACTTCCCCACCTTGGAGAGGGACTTTTCCCGGGACTGATCAGTCAATCAACAAGCCCGTATTTGATGCCTGCTATGTGATGGGCTCTATGCTAGGCTCTGGGACTTTAAAGACAAAACCAAAACAATCCTTGCCTTCAAGGAGCTTACATTCTAGGGGTTGGTGTGTACATACAGAAGTACATACAAGTTTGTACAAAATAAATACGGGAGGTTTCGAGGGTGGCACCAGCAGTTGGGTAGAGTAGGGAAAGGCTTCATGGTGACAGTTGTGCCGGACTGGAGCATTGGGGCTGAGCTCCCTTTCCTAGAGACACAATTTCTAATGGAAATTGTACCTAATTTAAATATGGGGGACTGAGAATGATCTCAATGTTTGATTTTCTTCTGTTGTTTACTAACTGATTCAGTTAGGTGGCGCTGCAGTGGATAGACCACTGGGGCTGGAGTCAGGAAGACTCCTCTTCCTGAGTTCAAATCTGTCCTTAGACACTTACTAGCTGTGTGAACCTGGCAAGTCACTTCGCCCTGTTTGCCTCAGTTTCTTCATCTGTCAAATGAGCTGGAAAAGGAAATGGCAAACCACTCCAGTACCTTGGCTGAGAAAATGATGACTAAGATCACAGAGAATTGGACATGAATAAACAATGAAATTCCAATTCTGGTTAAATACATTGCTATTTGATTTCTGATTCCTAATCCAATTCACTTGCAAGTCATGGCATCACCTTCCTGATATCATGGTCCTCTTTGAGAACGAAGGACAAACAACAACAACAACTGAGTCAGTGGGTAGAAAATGCATTCGATGAGGGCACAAGCTGAATATTACCCCTATGCTGAATATAAGAGTAGTATAATTCTAGAGTTGAGTAGCATGCCCATTCCAGTACAACTTTTATAAACTTGTTACTTACGGAGGAAAATTAGAATTCTTAGAATGTGAACTAGGACACTTGGGGATTGGCTGGTTTGGAAGGTGGCTAAGCCTCAGCTAGAAGTTACCCATTTTCTTGCCCCAATAGTTATTTACATTTTTTATGTTCCTTACAACTAATTCTGTAGGCCACTAGAAAAATCTGCAGCTGCTTTCAAAGGAGATCATACTTTGTATTGCTGTTTCACTGGCATACCAAATGGCTGTTTGGGTGGCTATGAGCTTCCCTGGTTTGCGTATCACAATGGAAATTTCCCAGGCAGTAGTCCTAGTTGAGTTAGGGCAAGTACAATCTTTTCACCACTTGGCTGCTTATTGGTGAGGTCCTTGCCATGTAACCAACTGGGCTGGATGGCACATGGCATTTCTTATGGGGGGAAAGGGAAGAGGACCATTAATAAATCATAGCCAACTTTTAGGAACTTAAGTAGGTATCAAATTTTTTTATATTATAGTCAGTGACTTTCTGTTACCATAGGAGCCAGAAAATTGTAATTCATTGATTAATCTCTTTTATCCCACTACTATCCACCATGTTCAATTGATCAACAAGCATTTATGAAGGACCTAGTAGGTGGCAGGCACCATTGCACTGGATGCTGGGGATACAGAGGCAAAAATGCAACAATCCCTACTCTTACAAAGCTTAAATTCTCTCTGGGGAGACAACAAGTACAGAAATAAGTATAAACATGAGAAATATACAGAGAATAAATACAAAATTAATCTAAGGGAGGAAGAGCACCAGCAGTTGGTATCAGGAAAGGCTTCATGTAGAAGGCAGTGTTTGAGTTGTATCTGGAAGGAAGAGAGGGATTTTATGAGGCTGGATGAGGAAGGATAACATTCTAGGAGTGGGACATGGCCCGGGCAAATGAGAGATGGAGTGTCATGTGAGAAATAGAGACAAGGCCAGTTTGGCTGGCTCATAGTGTACTAGAAGAGGAGTAATATATTGTTATACAAGGGCAGCTAGGTGGCGCTGCAGTGGATAGAGCACTGGGCTTGGAGTCAGGGAGACTCATCTTTGTGAGTTCAGATCTGGCCTCAGACACTTACTAGCTGTGTGACCCTGGACAAGTCACTTCACCTTGTTTGCCTCAGTTTCCTCATCTCTAAAATGAGCTGGAGAAGGACATGGAAAACTACTCCAGTACCTTTAGCTGAGAAAACCCCAAATGTGGTCATAGAGTCAGATACAATTCAACAACAAAACAAGTCTAGAAAGATAGGTTGGAGCTAAGTTCTGAAAGGCTTTAAAAGCCAGAAGAATTTATATCTTATCCTAGAGGCAATATAGAATTACAGGTGATTAACAGTCAGATCTGTGCATAAGGAAAATCACTTTGGCAGCTGGTGGAGAATGGATTCAAAGCAGGAAGAACAGTTTGGAGGCCATTGCAGTAGCCTAAGAAAGAGATGATGAGAGCCTGAACGGAGTGGCAACTGTGTAAATGGGAAAAAAAAAAGGAGATCCAAGAGATATTGCAGAGGTGGCCAGGTCTGGTGTCTGATTCGATGTGTGGGATAAGAGAAACTGAGGACTAGAGGGTAATGCCAAGGTAGTGAACCTGGGAGACTGGAAGTCTGGCAATGCCTTCTATGACAATAGGGGCCTTTGTAAGGGGAGGTGCCTTTGGGGGGGGCAAGATAATGAGCACCGTTCTGGGGCATTCATTTGGAAATATCCAATAAGCAGGTGGGAAAGCAGAGTGGAAAGGCAGCACAGAGACTTGACTTGGACTAGATAAGACAGTGTTAGGAACAACTAATGAAAATTGAAGATCGGCTCCTTTGATATAAGAATTCATAAAAAGACTGAATGCTCCACTACTCAGTCCTCTATGCTTCCTTTCTTTCATGGAGATGGGATTCTTTTATTCCAAGTTGCTTCTAAAAATCTAAGGGAAACCTAATAGTCAGTCCAGGGGAGCAGAGAAGTGTCCGTGAGCGCCTCTGTCTGACACTACCACTTTAATCAAGGCCACCTGGTGACCCATTGTCAACAGGATAGGCCCAGTTTGGGACAAAATCTGTGCTGCTTTGCATGTTTGCTGGGTAATCATTTGAGAAACCTCATCCTGACCTGGGGGAAGTCTATTTCAGACTCACTGCAAGGAATCTTTCTCCAGTGAGTGCTGATGCTCATGCTAGGGCCCTAGGCAGTGCCAGGAGTAAATGACTTTTCAGGCTTGACCCTTGGGAGAGACGAGGTCCATGTCAGTGTTGGGCTTATTAAGGTAGGAGGCAGGAGGTCAAGGCTTGCATGTCCCAGCTTAGGCATGCACCATTCTAAACCATTAGACAGTTACTTGTGCTTAAATGCGCTGCACAGCTCATAGGATCATGTACCAAGAGTTGGCAGGGCTCTCAGAGGCCTTCTGGTCCAGCCTTCTTATTTTGCAGGGAAGGGAAGTGATTTGCCCGAGGTCACACCTAGGTCTAGAACTGGAAGGGACGTCAGAGGCCAGCTTGTCCAAGCCTCTCATTTTACAGAGGACAAAACTGAGTCTGAGAAGTTAGGTGATTTGCCCAAGGTCCTAAGTGTCAGAGGTAAGTCCTTTGACTCCAGAGCCACTGCTTAAGTATCTATCAAGCAAGGCCTAGTTTATAATCTGTGCTTAGAGGTCAGGTGGGGAGCTCATGTCTGTTGTTTATTAACATCGAATTGTATGGGATCCGACAGGAGCAGTGGGGTTCTTGATTCTTTAAAGAATGCATCAGGATTTGTGATTTCTTTATTGCACATAGGTGCCTGGTGGGTGCATGCAGGCGGGTGAGGCAGCCCTCCCTGCAGTAGCAGATTGTCTTTGGGGATTGCTATGAGAAAGAAAAAAATAAGCCATTACTGAGGGCTGAATCTTCAACCCACTTAGAAAGGGTAGCTTTTGGTCCAACAAACATATAATTTATTGCCTAACGCCCACTTGAAGTCTTTCCACTTTAGTATAGGACCCACTAGGGCAGCTAGGTGGCACTGCAGTGGATAGAGCACTGGACCTGGAGTCAGGAAGACCTGAGTTCATATGTGACCTCAGACGCTTCCTAGCTGTGGGACCCTGGGCAAGTCACCTCACCCTCTTTGCCTCAGTTTCCTTATCTGTAAATGATCTGGGGAAAGAAATGGCAAAGCACTCCAGTATCTCTGCCAAGAAAACCCCAAATGGGTTCACAGAGACTCAGACACCACTGGAAATGGCTGAATAGCAACAACAAAAATAGGACCCACTAGATATTGTGTGTTTCTGGCATAGACTTGGAGAAGCCACGGTCCCTGCCACATTAACAACGAAGCATCAGAGGACAGTGTTAGTGGAGGCTCACCTTAGAGAACTAAAATTGTCTGGCTTAAATACTTAATGAATGAGCCACTTACCTATTTTCATGTGAGAATTAACATTTGTTCACTCTTTTTACCTTACTATTGCAATCACTTTAAAAAAACTATTTAAAAAAGAGATGAAACAAATTCATTTTTATTATTTAATTAAAAGGAGAAAACAAGCATTTATTAACCTCCTACTGTGTGCCAGGTACTGTGCTAAGAGCTGTATAAATATTATCTCACTTGATCCTAACAACAACCCTGGGAGGTACCTGCTATTATGACCCTCATTTTACAGATGAGGAAACTGAGGCAGACAGAGGTTCCATGACTTGCCCAGTCTGACACAGCTAGTAAGTATCTGAGGTAGAATTTGAACTCAGGTCTTCCTGACTCCAGGCCCAATGCTGTCTGCACTGTGGTGCTACCTAGCGGCCATAAGTCTCTATTCCCTTTTTTGTTCTCTTCTAGGAATCAGTTGTCAAGCCTATTCCAAATTTTATGGTCCCATTTGTATATATGTAGAGGAAGGAGTGATTCGGAGAAAATGTTTTTGTTTGTAGATGGCCCCAATTTTGTACTTTTTCAGGTGATATTACCTTTGCTGAACCCTATTTCAGGTAGCTAGGTGGCACAGTGGATAGTGCTCTGGGCCTGGAGTCAAAAAGACCTGAGTTCAAATCTGATTACGGATACTTACTAGCTATGTGACTCTGGGCAATTCACTTAACCTCTGTTTGCCTCAGTTTCTTCATCTACAAAATGGAGATAATAATAGTAAATGGCCCATTGTAGGTGCTATATAAGGTCTCTGGTGCATTGGGCAAATGTTCTATGGAGGATTCAGAGAAAGATCTAGTCAAGATTTGTCTAGGATGAGACATCAGGGAAGGGCTTCGATCTCTACTGGCAGAGTACCCTCACCGATTGATTCTGATAACGAAGTATAAAAATAGAGGAGCATATCACTATGGAATGAGAACTGGCCTGGACATTGGGAGAACTGGATTCCGGTTCCTACTTGACCATGAGCTAGTATTTGTGACCTTGAACAAGTTGCTGAAACTCTCTGAGCCTCAATTTTTTTTATTCTGTAAAATGAGGGGTTTGGATCAAATAATCTCTATAGACATTTCTGGTGCTAGAGTTCCTTGTTGCTCCGGGACTTCTAGGATGATAGGATTAGGCCCTTCCAGGCTGTGTGCCCAAGCCAGCTTTGGACTCTGCCCTTGTCCTTTCCCGGTTGGCTCCCCCAGCTGTCTGACCCTTATCAACCTGGATCATGTATCTGTCCCCATTTGCTTTGTGATTCTCTCAGCATATTGACCCTGTCTGGCTTTACACCTGGATCTTGGCTGTCTCCTTTCCTCCTTTGTCTGACTGGGATCATTTCCGGTCAGCTTCAGTCCTCAAGTGGTGACCCAGCTCTATCACTTCTCACCTCCCCATCTTCACTTGGCCCCTTTCCCTTTGGATATGGAGAAGAGCCACAGTTAGCAGTATCTGCAGGGCTTCCTGCTTTAGGCCTGTGGTGAGCACAAGGTCCTAGGGTTAATGCAAACTCAGGGTCAGACACTGCACTCAGACTTAGTATATTCTTCCTTTTGTGGATTAACTATTCAGAAAGTTGAGATGAAAAGCTTGGAAATTTCCCCCTTGATATTTCAGCCTGTTCCCCTTGGTTCACCCAGCCTCCCATTAAAAGAAGTTATTCAGTTTGCATCTTAATGCAAAGAGAGTAACTTTAATCCCTTAAATTGGTTGGTCAATCCTATTAAGCTATTTGCGGTTATGGGCCTGGTCAGATCCTGGGTACAATCAGATAGGGCTCATTTGGCAGCTCTCTCTACTTTCCATATATTAAAGGGTAACTCTCTAATAGCCTGCCTCATTATATTTCAAGAGGTGGTTTTTGTTAAGACCTTCTATTAAGGAAAGAACTACCTTGTAAGATAACAATGTGGCCCCATCAGAGTTAATTTGCTTCCTTCTCCACCTTCCTTGTTCCCCCCTCCCCAAACCACCCTAAAACCACATTTTCAACTTGTAACTTTAATTGCCTCAGATGGGAGACTTTTTTAATTGCAGTTACACCAGAGGAGAGAATTAGCTCTAAGTTCTTGGTTTTCAGTTATTTTTCAATAGTATTGCAGTTGGATTTTTGGTGTGAAATAAATTTTTAATGATACCTTTTGTTTTTATATCACCTACATTTCGAAATGTATTCCTTACTCCTCTCCCTCCCAAAGAGCCATCTCTTGGAACCAGAAAGAAAAAAGAAGAAAAAAATGTTTGGCAAGACTAACCAGCACTTTGAAAAAGTTTGACGTTATATATAGTATTCTATACCCATAGTCCTTTACCTCTGCAAAAGAGGCAGGGTAAGAGGGGGCAGATGTCTTCCATCTCTTCTTTGGGGCCAAGCTTGGTCATTCTAATTTCGCAGATTCAGTTTCAATTATTGTTGCCGTCTTTTCAATTTATATGGTTGTAGTTACTGTGTGTATTGTTTTTCTGGTTCTGCTTACTTCACTTGTAGTCTTCATAGTTATCATTTCACATTCATGGACCACAACCATCCCCCAGTCAGTGAGCAAGGCAGCTAGGTGGCGCTGCAGTGGATAGAGTGCAAGGCCTAAAGTCAGGCAGACTCATGTTCCTGAGTTCAAATCTGGCCTCAGACACTTATTAGATGTGTGACCCTGGGCAAGGTCACTTCACCCTTCATGCCTCAGTTTCCTCATCTGTAAAATGAACTGAATAAGGAAATAGCAAATCACTCCAGCATCTTTGTCAAGAAACCCCCAAGTGGGGTCACGGAGAGTTGGACACAACTGAAACAACTGAACAGCAACAAATCAATGAGTACCTACTTTATTTCCAGTCCTTTGCCACCACAAAAAGTGCTGCTACAAATATTTTGATGTGTATGAGGATTTTCTTTCTGTCCTTGAACTCCTTGGGGTTCTACCTAGTAGTGGACTCTTTGGATAAAAGGGTATAGACATTTTAGTGGCTTTCTTCACCTAATTCCAAATTACTGCAGTTGGTTTTAACAACCAATCTAAAGTTTCTCTGCAAAGCCTCCCTCCCCACTTAAGCTTAAACCCAATCCTAGATAAGTAGTCCCACAATCCCTAAAGGGAAGAGACCTACCTAAATTCCTCACCTGGAAAGCTCTAAAACTCTCAAATTAAGAAAACATTCTCATTTTCTCTTTCAGGTTAAAATTAAATTGCCAGGCACCAAGTCTTCTGACATCACTCTGGATATCCGAGAAAAAGTTCTTGATCTTCGTACTCCAAAGCAGTAAGTTAAACATAGTAGTTGGAATAGTGTATGCTGTCAATATAGTATATACAGTTGTTATCTTTTTATTTAAAACATATAGAGTGATTTTGCTTTGGCACCTAAAGAGAGGCCATGTGTATACTATGCCAGGGCATCCCACTGGAAAGTGAACATTTTAGTTATTCAGATATTTGCTTTACATAATGTCAGCATATCTGGGAGAATTCAGATGCCTTTTTAAACCCCAATTCTCAGCCAGATCTTTAGCTTATGATGCAATTCATTGACATGTCAGGACAAATGCTAGGAAGTGAAGGTGCTTCAAAGCTATTAAGTCTTGCATATGGATTCTTACAAATTCTCTACTGGAATAGCACAGGTGGAGAACCTAGTTTTCAAATTGGTACGTATAAAATATTAATGGTTAAATTTGATTAGCATTAGCAAAATCCAATTCTGTCATCAACTATTTGAAACAAAAATGTTAAGAATCACATTCTTCAGGACACTTTTTTTGTTTTTACATCACATTCATTTCCAAATGTATCCTCCTCCCATCTCCTATCTAGTGGGCCTTCTGTTGTAACAAAAATTAAAAAAGAAAAAGAAAAAACAATTTAGCCAAACTGACCATCAGCCTTATTTGACAATACATGCAGTATCCTACCCTTATACCTCTTAGGACCTCATCTCTGCAATACTCACCAAAAGATTCCCAGAATTAGAAACAAAGTAGATGCCCATCAATTGGGGAGTGGCTAACGAAATTGTGGTCCATGGAGGTAATAGAATATTACCATATTGTCAGAAATGACAAATGTGAATAATTCAGGGAAGCCTGGGGAGACTTAAATGAACTGATGCAGAATTAAGAAAGAAAAACTAGAAAAGCAATATATACTAAGACAGTCTAGACAGAGAGAACAACAAAATGAAAATGAGAGCTGTGTAATTGTAGTGACCCAGCTTAGATTCAAAGAAGAAATGAGAAAATGCATCTCCCTCCCTTCTTTGCACCAGTGTGGGACTGTTCATATACTATCAGTTGGGGTCTGTATGTCGGTCGGCTTTGCTGAACTGCTTTTTTCCCCCTCTTTTAAAATTCTTTCTTATAAGGTATGGTTGACTGGGTAGGGGAGGCAAGGGATGCAGAGATTTTAAAATAAAGAGAATGTAAAAACAAAAGGAACAATGAAAGAGATGTAAAGAAGAAGAAAGGCTAAAGCAGACTTGGATCAATTTTCCTCAACCATGTCACACGCATTGGTGTCTTGGCATAGTCAGCTCTCTATTGTCTGAACTTACTCTCCACAACTCAAATCTTGCTTTCCAAATGGACATTGATATGAATACCTCTTCTGCTTAATTGCTTTCAGCAGGGAATTCTTTGAAACGCAAACCAAACCATTGCAGCCTCAGGTTGGTGACATCAGTGTCTGCTTGTGTCTAAGTACATTATTGTGTATTTGACCATAATCAGTAAAAAAACCAATGATCAAAGTGGAGTCGATGCAGGCTAGGGAGCTACACCACTGTTACTCTTCATTAATATAAATAATTGAAAACTTCCTGTTGTTCAACAAACCTTTGAAATACATGGCCAAAACTCAGCTGCCATTTCTAGTTTGTCTGAAGTTTAAGGTTCTTTTAGGGGGTCTAGAAAATGCACATATATATCATCTAGATACAACAACCAAATCACTTCTCTAATCTATTAAACACTGAAATCAAAACTACATAATGTGAAATACAACCATAGCAAGGTTGACTTGTGGCAATTGGGTCTCTAAACCCAAACCTTGCAGCTCTCTAAATTTTGTGTACATTTTTTGATTTTGATATTCGGATATTATTGCTGATATTCCCATAATTTCAATAGAGAAAGTGTTAACTCAAATGTTTGACCTTAGATGACTGAACAGAAACTTTTTAAAAAATTAATATTTTATTTTCCCCCAATTACATGTAAAAGCAATTTTAATATTCTTTTTTTCAAATTTTGAGTTTCAAATTCTCTCCCTCCTTCCTCTCCCCCCTCTCATTGAGAAGGCAAGCAATTTGACATAGGTTATGCATGTGAAGTCATGGAAAACACATTTCTATATAAGTCATGCTGGGAAAGAAAAAACAGACCAAAACCCCCCAAGAAAAATAAAGAAAGTAAAGAAAAAGTATGCTTCATTCTGTATTCAGACTCTGCTAGTTCCTTCTCTGGAGATGGACAGCACCTTTCATCATAAGTCCTTCAAAATTGTCTTGGATCATCATATTGCTGAGAATAGCTAAGCTATTCGCAGTGGATCTTCATACAATAGTGCTGTTATCGTATACAACTTAACAAAAACTCTTAAAGAACAGTACTTTAGCTCTTCAAGAATTCATAGTTTCCTTGCGGGGAGGGGGGACCATGAGACTGGATTTCTTCCACCATCACAGACATGCACTCCCTCCATAGCATGGTACGTCATCTTCCAGCATATCACCCTGTGGTTGACTGAATGATGAATCCCTCCAAACATGTGTAGAACATCAGCCACACTGTCCATCACCACTCCATACTTAAAGACCAAGTGGATGGTGAATGTCCAAGTTGTTTTTATGGTACCGGTATCATCCTTTCAAAGGTGACTCTGTGGCGAACTGAGCATTTGTTTTCCTTCGTTCTGTTAATATTTTATCAAGTGACTGCTCTAGGTAAGAACACAAAGATAGATAAGAGATGCTCTCTGCCCTGCATTGGTAGTACTTTGAGCTTCATCTTGGAGGAAGAGAAGGTTTTACTTGCTAAATATTTAATAGAATTTTGTCACATTTAAATATTAATCTTAATTTGGTCATTACCCAGTAAGACACAACAGGCAAATGTACTTCTCTCCTAAAAGTCTGAATCGGTTCAAATTACCAAAGCAGAGACACTAGTTGAGCTCCATCACTCTAATGGGAGCTGCCCCCTTGGAGTGAATTTCTCTAGACAAAGAAATCCATGTTATCATCGACATTACTTCTTCAGCTAATTTCTTACAGTGAATGTGCACTGACTCTGGCTGAGGAGAATAATTTACTCCACTGTTGAGTTTAAGGTTTTCTTCTTAAAATAAAATGTTATTTGTAGAATAGAAGCTAAAAGAAAACCCCACTTTTAGCAGAACCTGTATTATGAGCAACAGATTTGGAAAGGTGCATGTGTACATTTCTGCCCACTGATTTATTCTGATGCATTTATATGAATCGTCCCAATACGTAAACCAAACCACAATCCTTACAGCAACACAATTTCATAGATCACATAAATGTTTTTCCTAGGGCAGGGGTGTTTGCTGTTGGGCCACTGACTGTAGAGGGAGCTCTTTCTCCTAGCCTATAACTTCTCATGTAGCAGAAGTCTCACAGAAAGGGTCACCTTTAGGAACTCAAGATGTATGATCGATATTGCTAATGAGAAAGATCTCCTGGACTTACTTAGGTCTGCATATATGATTGAAGAGAGAATTGATTTTCAAGTGTTTTGTTTTTATAAAGTAATACTCAATTCAAGCACTTAACAATACTTATACTTTTTAAAAAAATACTATTTTCTTTTAGGGATTTGAAATCTTGTAGCCTCTAGAAGAGATCATCTGTCCATGTTGTTTAGAAATACTCAACATTTTTATCAGGGAAAACTGAGTAATAAGTGCTGCAAGCATTTACTTTTCTTTAGAGTCTTCCATATGCCAGGCCCATGCATAATTCAGACACATAGCACTATGACAGAATGATGGCTGTCTCATCACCCACATTGCAGCTAAAGTGCTCAGTGCTGGACAACTGAGCCATTAACTGCAAACGAATCCAAAAATCTATCAGGGAGATTTTTTTTTGATCAATGTTGAGTCAGAAGAGCCAGTAGCAAGAAAATAAAACCACTTTCATTAGTCTGGTATTGTAATTAAGCCAAAACGGAGTCTCAATTGTTAGCCCTCTGGTGAGGACTCAGGCTGCAGTGACACAGAACCTTTCAGATTTTCAACTTTGACCCAACAGGCCTGGTCAGCACAGGCCAACGAAACACGTTGAGTCATTCCATTCCTATGCTACTTTGAGGACTAATGGGGCAAACCAGTTTATTCTAGTATATATTAAGCACTTGTAATGTACAAGACCCTGAATTTACTTCTGAAAAATGCATATGTTCATGTCATATCGCCAGATATATATACACAGATAACTAGAATGTAAGGTAGTATGTCAGGGGAAAGGAGAGATTTAAGACAAAATACTCTAGGAAACCTTGAGGGGGGAGGGAGTCCTTTTGCAGCTGAAAGGTATTTCGGAAGAGATGGTACCTGAGCTTCATCTTGAAGGAAGATAAGTTTTCTGAAGCAAAGATGAAAAGGGGGTACATTCTAGGCATAGACAACATATGGAAGTAGGAGATAGCATATCAAGTTGGAGGCATGGCTTAGTCCAGGTTGGCTAGGGAGTACGCCTGGAAAAGTATGCTGGAACCAGATTGTAGAAGACCTGCCTGAGGAATTCACATTTTATCCTAGAGGCAATAGGGAGCTTCTACTCATTCTTGGGGCCACAAGGTGGTGCTGTGCTGCACAAAATATGCCAGGCCTGGAGTCAGGAAGACTCTTCTTCCTGAGTTCAAATCTGTCCTCAGACACTTACCAGCTGTGTGACCCTGGGCAAATCATTTAACCCTGTTTACCCCAGTTTCCTCATCTGTAAAATGATCTGGAGAAGGAAATGGCAAACCAGTCCAGTATCTTTGACAAAAAAACCCCAAATGGGGTCATGAAGAGTTGGACACAACTGAAATGACTCAACAACTTATTATTGAGTAGGGAAATGCCATGGTCAGGACAGTATCCTATGATATGTAGGGAGTATTGGAGAGGAAGGAGAGTGGAGGAGAGGGAGAGGCTTAGGAGGCTTTTATAATAGTCAAGGAGAGAAGTAATAAGGGCCTGTCATGTCAAGGGAGGAAAGGGGATAAATACCAGAGATACTCTGGAGGTCGAGTTGCTAGGGTTTGTTGGGAGCCGATTTGGTTGGGGAAAGGGGGAATCTGTGATCCTAAGATCATACACTTAGAACTAGAAGAGACCTTGGAGGTCACATAGTCCAGTCTCCCAGTTTTATAGAAGAAGAAACTGAGGTCCAGAGGGGAGAAATGTCTTGCCTGAGGTCACACAAGAAGTGATAGAAGTGAGATTCAAAGCCAGGCCTTCTGACTCCAGATCCAGCACTCTTCCCACTGTGGATATGTTGAATTTGAGGTTTGGGTGGAATATCCAAGTGATGCTATACAGAAGGCATTTGAAAATGCAGGTTTGGAGGAAGGGAATAAGCATTTATGAAGTGCCTGTTATGTGCCAGGCCCTGTGCTAAGCACATTTAATAAATATTATCTCATTTGATCCTCATTACAATCTTGTAGTCAGTAGGTGCTATTATTATCCCCATTTTATAGTAGAGGAAACTGACATAAGCAGAGGCTAAGTGACTTGTCCAAGGTCATGTAGCTAGTAAGAGCATGAAGCTGGATTTGAACTGACTCCAGACCCAGTACTTGATCCACTGTGTCACATAACTGCCTCTGGGGAATGTTTGAAGCTGAAATTCGTGTAGTAGTAATGACAATTGAACCTGTAGAAGCAGATGAGATTACAAAGGGAACTTGTAGAGAGAAGGGGACATAGGACAGAGTTCTTTGGGGGACACACACTTAGAGAGTAGAGGATGATGAAGAACTAGCAAAGGATACTGGGGACAGAGCTTCGAGGTGAACCCCCGTTAGGAGACAGTGAAGGAGACTGAGAAAGAGTAGTCGGAGAGATAGGAGGAGAAAGAACCAGAAGGGAGTGAGCAGGGGAAGCAGGGAGTGTTCAGAAGGAAGGAATGGTCAACAGTGCTGAATGTTCCCAGAATGTCAAGGGGAAAGATGATGGAGAAAAGGATGGCAGGTTTAGTGAGCACAAAGTCTTGGGTGACCTTTAAGAGAGCCCTGGCATTTAATTCATCTCTTTAAGAGATGACTGGCATTCGAAGCCAATTGCAGGGGGCTGAGCAGAGAGCGGGTGGAGGCATTGGTTGGAGTAAATGCCTCCTTTGAGAATTTAGCTATGAAAGGGAGCAGAGCTATAGTGCTAGTTTGTAGAGATGGCAGGATCAAAGGAAGGTTTTTAAAAACAGACTTTTGGTTATAATTTGTTTTTACATCCCCTAGATTTTCCTCTGTATCCCTCCTCCTTGCCCCTTCCAGAAAACCATCCCTTATAACAACAAAAAAGGAAGAAAGGAAGAGAGAGAGAAAGAAAAAAGAAGAGGAAAAGTCAGGAAAAGTAGTCAACACATCCAAAAGATCTAACCTGACATACAGTCCCACACCAAGGGAACCAACCCCTGCAGAGGCAGAGGGAGAACTGTCTTCTCTTGTCTCTGCTTTGGGATCAAGTTTGGTCTTTCTAATTTCTCAACATTCAGTTCAAAGGAATGTTTTTTAAAGGATTTGAAAGACTTAAGCATGTTTGTAGCCAACAGGGAAGAAAGTGGTGGCTAGGAAGGGACTTGTGTTTGTCCTTCATTCTTGAAGAGGTACATGACATCAGGGAAATGATAACATGACTTGCAGTTGACTTTGATTTGAGTGAGGGAGGGCAGTGCAGGGTCACCAGCCTCATTTTCTCCTCCAGAGCCATCTGGGTCCAGCGGCCAGATATTCATTAGGATGACTGGAGATGACCCAGGATGCAATGGGAGAACCTGGCCCTTTTAGGCCAAGGTCTTTTCAGGTTCTCACTTTAAGTGAGGTAAAGTGAGGTAACAGGAACTGAAGATGAGAGAAAGAATAATTAGCCAAGCTCCTGAAAGGGAGGAGATCAGATGGGATTAAGGTCGAAAGGGAAGGGATTAGCCTTCATAAGGAAGGCAAAAGAAGGAGAGGTTGGCTGAAGATGCCCAGAAGTTCTGTGGTATGGAGAAAGGACAAGAAAGGAGCTTATGGCAAATGACTCCAATCTTTTCATGAAAGTAGGAGATGAGGCTCTTGGCAGAGAAAAAGATAGGGTGAGGTTTGAAGGTGAGGGCTTGAAAAGATTAGACCTGTAATTATGGGGAATGGAATAAAAGGGGGGACAATCAGGAATGAATGAAAGAATTTGGGTGTAGCAGTGAAAACCCAGTTGAGGTTAGAAAACATGAATTTGTGGTAATCCCACTCAGCAAGGTTTAGTAACTTCCTCCAGAACTGCTCATTGACTTCGGAGTAGAAGTAGAGAGGACAAATGCCCCACTGTATCCTTGGCCATCTCCAGTTGTCCTAATCTACATCTGGCCACTGGACCCAGATGGCTCTGGAGGAGAAAGTGAGGCTGGTGACCTTGCACAGCCCTCCCTCACTCAAATCCAATTCACCTGCAAGTCATGGCATCACCTTCCTGATGCCATGGTCCCCTTCCAGAACGGAGGACAAACAACAACAACACCAGAGAGGACAAATGGGGGAGCGGGGAGGTGGACCAAAGTTAAGAATTAGCATGGTATTGGCAATGGAAGGACAAAGGGGATAAGGGAATAAAGGTGGAACATGCACAATTGGGCCTTTTTAAACTGATTAGTTGTAGGATCAGAAGGAATATGATGGGAGGAAAGTAAAACCAGAATGGAGTGATTGACTAGAAAGCCTGGAATTGAGGGACTGGAGGGCCAATAAGAAAAACTGACATTTCGATGGTATTACATTTATCCCTTTCACATCGCAGGGGTTAGGGGTGCAGTGCAGCCACAATATGGAAAATCTGAGTAAAAATTTTTGGCCATCCTTTAGTAGCAGAGAAGAAGTCTGAATTCTTTCTTTTTCTTTTATGGGGTATTTACAGTATCTTCTTGTGAAATTTCAGTTAATTATTTGGTCATAGGCTCTGTGTCATCTGCTGACCTTTGCATGTCATCTGCAGCTTCCACAAAATTCCCCCAAAATTCCCATTTAATTTCTTATGCCAACCTGTGATATATAGAAACTATGATGGGGAAGTGATGATGTGGAAGGGAGAACTATATAAAGTTTACAAATAGACATTGTCTCATTTGAACCTGAAATGATTTTCTGAGGTTGGGACAGCTGCTATTATCCTCACTTTACAGATACAAAACCAGGGCTCAGAGAGGTTGTCTGTCTGTGATCACATAGCTGCTAAGTATTGAGGCAGGATTTGATCCCAGATCTTCCTGATAAGCCCCAGAACACGATTCCTCTCAAAGGACAAAGAGAAGGTTTATGACAATAAGGTGAAGGAGAGGTGGATGGTCAGAGGACGGCAATCAGTTATGGGAGTTTCAGCGTTGAAGGTCTTGGAGGTGGAACAGCCTTGCATAGTCCATGCCATACCTCCTGTGAATAGTTGAAATACAATGGAAGTGGAGGGAGGTCTTGGCAGTTAAAGAGGGTAACTGGGTGTTCAGATGGTCACCAATATGAATATGGAAGTGATTAAGAGCAAGAGCTTCGGTGGAAAGGAAAGCCAAGTACTGAACTCACTGAGGAAGAAGAAAGTCAGACCCAAAGGGTGGAAGCTCACAGCAACACACATCTGGACAGGGTGAGACAGCTGGATGGCATGAGCCTCAACAGAGGAGAGTTTGCTGACTGATGAGTAGTAGACAGAGGGTCTGAAAGGGGCTGTGGACAGTAAGACATAACTGGATGGCTCCCCCTGTCCTTATTAGCCTGGGGATATGAGAGGAGTGGCCAGCATTAAAGAAGGGTGATAAGGGTTGATTCTGGGAGAAAGAAAGCTAGCATGAAGGGGAGTTTGTTAACAATAGAGAGGGATTCCAGAGGGTGCATTGATGGGATGCAGTGGGGACAGAGGATAGAGACTGATGCGAGATAGGACTGAGAGATAGCAGGGAAGAGGACGTTTGGTTTAATCAAAAGTTACAGTTGGAAGGGCACTGTAATAGCTCTGTCACCAAAACTGCAACCTTGGCCTGAGATTGTGTTACCCAAACTTCACAACAAATTATCCATCAGTTAAGTAAAACCTCCTCTGTGAATCTTCACCTTCCACTTATCATTCATAGTTTCTTTTCTCTTACTCCAGTGAAGGAAATATCTTCTCATTTTTTGTTTCAGTTTCTAACACATTTATTTCTGTGTTTTAGTAAGCTGCTCCTGCACCTTCCCCATCCTGTGGACAGCAAGACTGGAAAAGCGAGTTTTATCACAGAAAAGGAGATCCTTGAAGTCGTCTTGACCATGAAAAGAGAGCTTGATTTCATTAATTTTTCCTGAAACCGTAATGGGGGTAAGATAAGCTGTTGTTCAGTAAGACTAGAAGCATCATCAGAGTCCAAAGAAAACTCCCTGGATGCTGAATAGGTGATCGCTAAGAAGCTGATGAGATGTCCACAGATCAATTCGGTAGTTAGAACAATGGAAATATTTAAACCACAGATGGTTAGTACTTTTGTGTCTGCAGTTTTAAGGACTCAAACCAATGAAAGATGCAATGGTATGATCCATTTTTCCACAATTGGCCGTTAGGATGGCAAAAACAAACAAAACCAAAGCGAAAGGGCCTTATCTCTCTGTTATTTGGTTAATTTTGGTTAAATCGTATAGACTTGGCTTATGATGAAGTAGTTGAAATGTTCCCATAGTTGGTATACAGGTTGTCCCAAAAGTCCTAGTGCAGATTAAGCTTAAAAACTTAAAACTGCACTAGGATTTTGGGGACACTGTTTGTAGGTATTAGTGTTTTCACCATACATGTTTGAATAGAAAAGGAAATGAAGGGAAATTGTAATCTTTGAGCAATTTGGATCTATTTGAAGGATTTGTTATTAGTCACATTTAAAAACATTTTAAAAGCTTTTTTCCTATGCAGCCTTATAGTTATTACTGGTACCTTTTTGGGGTACTCTGAGTTATATCGTGGCAACTGAACACCTTGAATTGTGAAAGGCATTTAGAAAAACGAGTGGCATTCTTACCACTTGGCTATGTCTCCCTCATTTCCAGTGTTTCTTCTTAGTTGGTGACATGTGCTAGTCTTTTGTCCCTATTCTTGTTAACTATTCAAATACAGTCTATCCATAGATGAAAATGTACCCCCATCAGTCAGATGCTTCATTTACAAGTTAGCAATAAAAGAAATCTTGTCTTCCAAAATGGGCTGTTCTTCCGTGTTTTTCTTCAATCTCAGGAGTGAATTGAGAAGAGGGAAAGTGAACAATTGAGAGACAATCTTCCTTCTCCCACCAGAGCTTGGGGAAAATCAGGACTCCAGCAGATGTGTCCTGGAGATAGTTCAGCCCCTCGGCTGAGGGGCCAGTGAGGATCTAGGCTGTTGATTAGGTCAAGCAGAACCAAGCAGGACTGGGACCATGATCAATTGGCTGTGCTTAAGCAGGAAGAG